>NC_061499.1:15651656-15951656 GCF_022539355.2 Hippoglossus stenolepis | reverse complement strand
GTACTGACAACATTTGACATCCAAAGAGTCAGATGCACTGCACCATGCAGCATATCAGAGAGGTTGACGCTGATATAAATCTACTGGTTTGCAAATTACGTAGCTGATTTTTTTATATCTAATTAGAAACAAACCAGTGAGCGAGTGTAGCTCAGAAACACTGAGGTCGACTTCAGGATGAATCCAATGCATACTGGGAAATTTACAGTAGCAGTGATGTGATGCCGGAGCTGCACCCTGAAGCTCTGTCAACCTGCTGACTCACACTGGCTCGATAATGTCTCTCCCTCCCTCCCTCCCTCCCTCCCTCCCTCTCTCCCGTCCCTCTCTCCCGTCCCTCCTGTGCACCATCTCTCTCTCTCTCTGTCTCTCTCTCTCTGGCCATCAGTCGCGCTTTGGCTTTCACTCACTCTCCCATTCTCCCTCTCCCCCCCTTCTCCAACTGTTCCACCCCCATGTTTTCTATTTTACATCAGTCAGCAGTCTCCAGGCCTCAGCACTAAACTGCAGGACCCGTCCCTGCCCTGCTGGTCTGTCCTGCTGGTCTGTCTCTCTGTCTGTCTCTCTGTCTGTCTGCATCGAGAGCCCCTGTCCCTGATTGACTGAGGACACACAGATGATGTTTGCAACTTGTAGAGAAGCTGCAGCTGTATGTAAACCAAGTCAGATGTTTGGCATAAATATTTCATGTGTAATGCACCTACAGTTAATTAATTGTTATATCCAGATGAAAATGTGAACAGGAAAAAAGGGCTGGGCAATAAAACAATTTCAATAAATATCGCTATATAATTTTCAGCAATGGCAATATAAACAAATATATAAAGAAATAATGCTGATGCACCGAGAGGAGGTTTAACACATGAATGATCGACCAGATGTTTTGCTGTTTATCAAGTGTTTGTCAAATTCTGCTCATAAAGAAGAGTTTAAAGCTGAGGAGCAAAAATCTGTCTTTAAACTTATATAAATAATAATGTGACATATACTGTGATAATTATCAATAATGATATGACAAATTGTATTTATATATATTTTTTGAGGCAAAGAGAAAGAATTAAGTAAAAGGGAAAATAAAGAGGGAAATCACAATAAAAAGGTTTAGCTCTAGTGTGGGCCTCTCATGTATTAGCAAACGCAACATGAACAAATATTTATTCCACTAGATGATGAAAATAAGATGTTTAACCTGTTTTCCAAGTAACGTCTCTTTCTCAGAATAAGAACAAACATTAAATCGGCTGGTTGCCTGGATATGAGCCAGAGTCAAAACTTCAGCAGAGCTGAGTTGTAAGACAAGAGTTATTGCCATATAATTTCCTTCAAAAGCAATCTGTCTACTAATCAGAAATGTCTGTGTGTAATCGGTCATATCTTGAGAACCGTTATCAGCTTCACACTTGGCATGTGTTTTGTTAAAGGCCCAAGAAAGTGTCAAATTTAGTCCGATTTGGAAATGCCAAATAAATAAACAGGCAAACGGCACTCTGTAGCAGTGGACTGGCTTGGACTCATCAACGTAAGAGATGTGGTCCCTTACGACAATGGGTGCGCTCACTACAAAGACAACAACTGATTCTCCAGTTCAGGGTTCTGCGCACAAGTCGAGCTTCACTGAACTTTGTGCAGCAGCGGCACAGAAGCTCCAGGGTTCTGTGGACTGAGTCCTTTATTTGCTCAAACACTGCAGGTCACTTTTGGGGTTTCAGAAAGAAAGCTGCAACCAGCATCACCACAGGCCAAACAAACAGCCCATTCCAAACAGCTTACGACAGCCACTGCACTAGTGTAACAAAAGTTCAATATATAGCAATATAACGTTGCGCATTGCACATATAACACATATGATTTTTAATATAAGAATTTATATTTTCCACATCCGGTTTGTGAAATGTGTGAAATGTCGTGGAGACCGCACAAAAGCAGTTTTAACCACAATCATCTCTTTTGTTTCTTTCTCTCAGGAGCAATAATCTGCCTTTGAACGGATTTACATTGAATAATGACTGAATATTTATCGTGATTATTATTCTCAAAATCATGGTTGATCATCTCGTCAGATAAAAAAACAAAAAACAGTTACATTGTGCAGTAGAGGGAGTAGTTCTTCATCAAGTTAGCAGAGTTTTTAGTGAATGACGATTCGAGTCATGTGACATCACACGAGGCGATTCACCATATTTCCCACTGCTCCTTCTGCAGCCACAAACCTGCCTGAGGCCTAGAGCCATCTGTAGTGCCGCTCCTTGTGACCTATAAATGTGGATAATCAGCAGAGTTCCCCTATAACATGCTGATCTTAGAAAGGATAAACGATGTTCGCCATGCTGATTCAATGTTTCAGCATGCTGAAGCCAGGGTTGTCCGTCTGACTTTAAAATGGGTCCTAAGGAGGATTGGTGTCATAAGATGTGTATCAAAAGATTTAACTCTAATCTATCTAATTCAAGCTATTTTGACATTTCATAAAAAAAAATTTAAAAATTAAAGTCGATCTCATGGTGGCGCTAGAGCAAGAGAGAGGATGATCACCGAAACCATTAGGATATATTGATTAGGAGCCATGAATCCACACTGCCGCCCTTGGAGCTGTCATGACTAAAAATTCAAACTGAGACACAAACCTGGCTCCAGCTGCCTTCAGGTGCAGTTTTTTTTTTTTTGCATTTATTATCTGTGTGTTAAGCACATACACTCAGGTAAATGAATCCCATTAACCTGCAGGCACGGTTAGCCAACTCAATTATGACTTAATCCCTTTCCACAGCCAGCCAGAGCTTTGGAGTGGAGGGCAGCAGACAACCTTTAGACTGGAGTCACTCACTCTACTGGGACTCCATCATTACTGAGGAGTACAACGTGCTAACTGTATAACTACACCGCTCACAGTATTGCCTCTATCAGAGGAATGTGTGTGTCTGAGTGCCTGTGTGCGTATGTGTGTGCGTATGTGTGTGTGTGTGTGTGTGTGTGTGTGCGTGAGTGTGAGCGAACAATGGGCGTCTTCACACAGACATGCACAAGAGCTGTGAAGTGAAATTCAGTGCTCAGTGTGAACCACATTTTTACCCTGGTCTAAATTTGTCTTCCGTCGGTTTTAATTCCCAATGAGCCACATTTTTAACATGTGATGTATTTCATTCATTTCACGCGGAGTCTCGCTGTGCTTAACTGAATAACTGACAAAGGGTGTAAAAGCTCAATAAATACTAGAATGTGACCAGTAGAGCGCATACAGCTATACAGTAGATATCAGCTCCCTAAATGTGCCTGATTCTTTAAAAATTTTCAAAAATGTGGAAAGCCGCCCTGTCTCGAAATGCTCTGGATCCGCCCTTTTAATCTAATCTGCTCCACCAGTTACTGTGTTCTTACTCAGCCCATACTCCTCATTTCAGCCAAGTTTCAATAAAATCAGTTCTGTAGTATTTTGTGTAATCCAGCAAACACCCACAAACAGCAGAGAAAACACAACCTCCTTTGAAGAGGGGCTAAAGATCCTTGATCACAGTGTCTCAGTTCTCCTGCACCAGCATCTAGTGGCTTCCCAGTGTGTGTGTTGTCTGTGGACACTCCTAATCCCAAACCTCCGTCCTGCACGTGTGTTTACACAATCATACAGTGGGTCGGTTTGTCAGGTTGTGTTTCTTTAAAAACAGCAGTGACTGTTAATGAAAGCCTCAGGTTTCACTAGTGTGGTTACTGTTTATGTATGTGTGTGTGTGTGTGTGTGTGTGTGTGTGTGTGTGTGTGTGTGTGTGTGTGTGTGTGTGTGTGTGTAAGAGAGGAAGTCTTTTGTGTTTGTGATCGAATAGTGGGCAGGTGGTGGTGGTGGTGGCGGCGAGCGTCACCTGGCATACCTCAACCAGATGCAGAGCTGGAGCTCATCTGTGCCCTCGCCACTATCTCTCTCCTTACTCTCCTCTTTTATCTCACTTAACGCCGCCACCAGCCCTCCCACAATTCCCGTCTGCAATCACCAGCCTCCCACTGGGCAGAGTGGAGTGGCGGTAAATAAAAGGGACCTACTGTATGGTGGGTTGCCAGATGCTATATGGAACCATCCGCCCCCTCCACCAGTCGTGTTTGGGATCTGGTGAAATTTAACTCTGCTAATCCGCTCTGCAGTGAATGAGGGCTGATAAGAAATGCTGCAGGGACAAAGAGCAGGGTGGTCCGTGCACACACACACACACACACACACACAGCACTGCCTTTGGCCTTGCCAAGAAGAAAAAGCATCTCCTGTCATTGGGCAGCTGCTTGTCTGTGTGGGTGTGTGTGTGTGTGTGTGTGTGTGTGTGTAATGAAACAGTAGTCCACCTGTTGCAACAAATGGACCAGTAGTCACTTGCCGCCTCATGTTGGCTGAGTGAGGATATATAGGCTTGTGTGCGCTCTGCTATAAAAACCCAACAACCAGAGGCTCCCCTCCTTCCAGCTGTGCATCCTACACTGTTGTCTCAACACTGGAGCACGACAGCTGCCTCCGTTCACACAACGGCCTCCTTCCCCTTTCCTGCAGTTCCTCTTCCACTTTTTACTCCCGCACGTCTTTCATTATCTCGTGTTGATGTTTAACATGTCTAGAGCAGGTTAAGTATCATGGAGCAAGCCTATTTTCGGAAAATGTGGCCTAAGATTAGAAAATTAGGCAGAATTTTAAATGTTTTCTTGGTTCCATATGTCCATATCAATTATCTATGAGCTAACTCTTATATAATACAAAGCAAGTTTTGAGTGAATCTGAAATTCAAACGGTCTCCTGCTGTCCAAAGCTCCTAGGACTGATTCCATGGTGTTCCACTTCCCGCTGGGGTCTAAGCGCCAATGTCTTCTCCCCTGTTCACTACAAATGTAATTTAATTCTAATCCTTTCAAGTCTAATTCTTCGTATGCCTCCTAAATCACATGCATTTCCTGCTTTCTCTAGGCTCACTAGCTCATTCTCTCTCAATCACCTGTGAGCTGCCAAAGTTTAAAATGTACCGCAATCAATGAAATGTATAAAAAAAAAAAGAATAACATTTTTAAATCGATTAGTACATCTTTGCAATTCATTGCCGCAAAATGGCTTTTCTGTTTTATGAATATATCAAGGTTGTCTTTTGGTCTGGAAAAGACTAAGTGGTGAAATGTTACAATGTTCCCTTGAACTAGGAACATTGCGGCTACTTTTAACCTCAATAGCTCAATTTTTTTAGTCTGTCTTCTAGAGTGGCAGCATGACCCAACTGATTTGTCTATAATCAAGGTAGCCGACGAAGGTATCACATCAAGGTTTATCTGTAAACTCTATCAACCTTCATAATGTTTTACTCTTCTGTTGGAAGATTGTCGCACTTCCATGAGAACTTAGTGCAGATATGTCAGTACCAGCTGATAACTGACAAGGAACTGCAGGACAGAAATTTAACCAAAGCAAACAGCATGAAACCATTACATAGACAACTCTTTGAAAACATTTGCTTATGTTGCATGCTTAGGTAATAGGTGATTTTGTGTTTGTTAGTGAATGACTTTGTATCCTGTGGTGTTTTTATGAGCTGCTATGGTGATAAGAGAGCAATGGAGACGAGCAACAAGGGCCCTGTCTGGCGTCGAACCAAGGATGTTGTGGTTACACATCCCTGCAACAACCCGGCTATTTTTATTCTGGATTTATGGGGGTTCCTGCTGAAGGGAAGGACTGTTTTCTCTTTCCTCAACACACCGACACTCATTGTCAGCTGACAAAACAATTTATGCAATACCGCGGAATTCTCACCTTCTGCAGGCCTCTCATGTCTCTCCCCTCCTACAGGAGGTGACAGCGAGGTCACTGCAGTCACAACAACACTCGCTCCACTATCTCCGCTGGATGAGGTGGTATTAGTCTGTGCATGTGCGTCCAGTGAGAGCTTTGCACGTGCTCGAAGACCAGGTCGGAAACTCGCCCCCCCCACCTGTTGGCCCAGCTGGGTTGGTTTACCTGCGCTCTCTATCCACCCAGCGATCCATGCGTCGTTCCTCTTTCCCTCTCCGTCTCCCTCCATCTAGTCTGATGGAGACTCAGGGTATCAGGCTGCCATTGGCCACATGTCTCACACATGAACCCCCTCTGCTGTCTACCCATTACCCCTTCGCTACGGGAAACAACAACAACCTCTGGCTACAACCTACACACTGAAAATGTAAAGTTTCGATAAAGATGTCGATCGGCGACATACTTGTTTCGTGGAATTGGCCATTCAAAGATAGAGTTGGAAATCCTAGAAAAGCCAGAAAACGTTGAAAAAGTGCAAGCGATACATCCCGCCCCCTCCCATCGGCCCACTCGTCAAAGCTTCACCCCCAAACACATGAATGTGCACTCGCGACTCGCTTGCTAGCTTCTGACTATCGTCTCTGCCTCTCCAGCTGACGACGGTCATGTGCAGTGAGAGGGCAGGGTGCGAGAAGGCCGGCGGGTCGGTTAGTGGTACAACTGCGTATCATTTCATTCTGATGTTAAATGAAAGGATCGGTCGGGTTTATTACAGTCCTGTGAGGGCCACACACACCAGCTATTTTTCTTGTTCTTTTCAGACAACTTTATTAATTTATGGCTATTGGGACGTGAAGAGGTTTTTAAAAAAAAAATAAGTGTTTCAGATACAAATTACCACCCCCTACCGTTATATGACCCTTCATTTTAAATCTTCCACCCTAACAAGTTCCAGCAAACACTATTTTGCATCCTGAGCTAAACGCTTCCTGACACAACTGTGATTGGTTGAAGAAACATAAACAAGCCAGTGCAGTCAGACCATTCTCCGGTGCTGACACAGCACTTTGGCAATGCAAGACTACCCTCCATCCAGCCATCCTTTACTCACTCACTCCAGGGACTAAACAGACAACTACACCCCGGTTACTTAACACTCACGAGGCCTCAGTCCAACCACATGAGTATCCTGCTTACAGGTAGAGTGTGTGGGCTTGTCTGCCACTCTTTTGGGACTTAATTATTATTATTTTTTTAAATAAATTAAACTCTGCAGTCTCTGGGGTAGTTTGCGTAATATCTGGCACTTATTAATATGAATGTAACCTCAAATTAAAATTTTCTTTAAGAGTAATTAAATCCACTAATTAAACACACAGACACATCCTATAAGCATACACCCACATACAGATGCACTTAAAGCAAAGACCACTTAAGCTTGATTTAATTTGAGCTGCCTGACCTGGTGTTACAATCCCCAGAGCGGCCAGAGTCGAGACCATCAAGAACCACGTGACCTGCTGGGGAGTATTTAAGACACTGAACTCCCACCTGCTCGCTCACCATCACTGTCTCAAAGTGTGGACTGAAAACGGGGTTGAACCATGGCGCATGTGACGTTGTCTCTTTCTGTATATTCACGTATATGTCCTGTCATTTTATCACTTCTCATTGGGTTTTTAATACCATTCGTCTTTCCCTTTGACCCACTAGTCTCTGGACGCTCGGTTTGGTCCCCGCAGCCCTCAGTGACCCTGTTGCCTAAGTTTGGGTGGTCGGGGCAAATTCCCTGCAGCTATGTAATGCTTCAAGAGATTAGCCTGCTCAGCTGAGGCCTGCTGGCATCTGTGTGTGTGAGTGAGTGTGTGTGTGTGTGTGGCTCGGATGAAACAAAAAAAAGAGGTCAGCAGTCACAGCAAGAGGGGACGGAGACCAGAGACGATGCTGGGCAGAGAGGTGGGACGAAAGGGGCTAACGGGGTTAAAGAGTGGGAGGGATGTTTCGGAACAAAAGTGAATATGTCGAAGCGCTGGCAATGAAAAAGCACCTGAAAATGGGTGTTTACATATGAGAGCACGATCCTGGTGATGTTTTCGCTGACCTTTTCAAAAGGACATCCCTGCATTTGTCCACCAATGTGATATTCTCGTATTTCAGTCCAACTAGAAGATTGATCATAGGATATTTTGCCCACTATCTGGAGGAGTTGTGGGAAACAGACTGACGTTTAATACAGTATCAATGTACTTTTTTTATCTAATGATCTTAACCCACTAGGCAACATTATGGCATCTCCAGTAAAAGGCCTTCAAACCTATGGATCTACAACTTCAACTGGACATTTTTCTATCTTGTCACTGTTACCTAGAGCAACACATCAATGCATTTAAAAAAAAAAAAAAATGCAGATCCTTGTTTACTAATGCCAGAATCCGCCTCTAGGACCCAGAAGACTCCTGCAGATTCTGCAAACACAACAGAAATGACAGGGACACTTGAAGAGGAGTTGGAGTGTGTTTTGAGGAGTGTCCTTACAGACTTCAAGAGGTGGGAAGTGTAATGTTGCAGACTGCCGTCAGTTATCTTACGGAGTTGAGGAACACTTAAAAACCTAAAGTAAACATAGAAAGTGGTCTCCTGGAAATCCCTGTAGCTACTGCAGTGAACTGTACAGCAGGAGATACAATAGCTACAGAGAGTTTCAGGGAATGACTTTATGTGTTCACTTGTGGTCTACAGTGTTTGAGATGATTTGTGATAGTTTTTTTGAGGGCTGTAGGACTCATGCCCCCCGTCCTGATTGCTGTTCTTGTCACACTCTTTATTTCCCATATAACTACAACTGAGGTGGTGAGCAAAATGTTCTGTTATATAGTGCAGTGATCGTTCTAAACCTGCCTGTATGTAATGGGCTGTTTGTTTGGCCTGTGGTAAAGCTGGTTGCAGCTTTCTTTCTGAAACTGTAAAAGTGATGAACTGCAGCAAGAAAAGAGCGACTGCTGGCCTCAGTCCACAGAACCTGAATCTGCTCCACCGCTGCTGCACAAAGAGCGCTGGTTGCCGGTTTATTAAATTATTTTTGATATCGAACATATCGTGTTTCCAAATCGCACCAATTTTGACACTGCACTTCCTTGGGCCCTTAAAAAGTACACATGCCAAGAGTGAAGCCGATAAGATGAACGGTTCTCAAGAAATGTGTTCAACATAGAGACAGAGGTATCTGGAATTAGTAGATAGTTAAATAGTCAGGAAATAGGGAAAATTATGAAAATAAGAACCTCTTAGACCTTCACAGTTTGGAGATCCTGCACAAAAAGACATTCAAAGTATGTCAGGTGACTTTTGAGAAGTGTCAGCACCAAATGTTGTATCTGTTAACAACCAACAGAGATTTTACAAAAAGTTTGTTTCTGACTTTTAACACTGACACCTGCATAGCCAGACCTATTTTTGGCAGAAACCTCTCCCGCAAATTCTTCTGAACCTAAACTTTCTGAGCTGACATCTGAGCAGAGAATCCATGTGAGTTTACATGGGCTGTTCTAAGGAAACATACACAGCCTGAAACATAGGCACAATAGCTCAGACAACTCCAGACAGATTACTGCATATATTAAAGAGCAGTAACACACACACACACATGTGATGAAGACCATATGGTGCGTGCAGCGGGTAGGCAGGCAGTCAGAAAGAGGGGTATTGAGGTTTAGGGCCTGGCGTGGCCTAAGCCACTTGGGCCTAACAGGATTAGGAGGCTGGGTTACTGCAGGGCATGTTGCTGGTGGGACGAAGAGGCCAGGTTTCCATTTGAGGCCGAGAAACACACAGAGCCTTTATATACATTTTAAAACACGACTGACTTCCGCGGGTTGCGACGAGGGTGGGGAATCCCCTCCTGCCAAACACAGGCTGATCTTGGCTGTGCTGGCTGTATTTATCCATTCTGCTGTGCCAGACACAGAAGCAGGTAACAGTTCATTTCTATGCATTTGGTGGCACAGGGGACTCTGTGCTGGGAAAGAGGGTCAGCTGCAGGTGTTTGTCAGGGATGGTCTTGAAACGTTATTCTCCAAGTTAAAATGTAACATCAACTCAAGAAGGCTGCATTTAATCTAATCTGATTTTGTGCCTGTAAAAAAAAAATAATCCAATGTCCACAAGTGAAATATGAAATGCTTTCAAATTTCTTACATGGCCAAATTGATTTAAGGTATAAAGAGGCCGTAAATGTTGGGAACATAATACATTTTTAGCAAAGTGAGAAAGAAAAAAATTAGCTTTAAACAATAAACAATTTTATTATAGAAAATTTGAAATCTTTTGACTTAAAATCAAGGCAAGAAATGATTGTTTAGAAAGTGACAAGACCCCACTAATGTTCAAATGCATGCACACACACAAACCACTGTATCCTGGTAGCACAGTCCAGTGTCTCAGAGGTTTATTGGTAAAGCTAATGGAGTGCATGAATCACATCTTGTTAAAGAGAGTGCTGATTGCTAAGGAACTGTAGAAGACACACAAAGACACACACACACACAAAGACACACACACACACAAAGCACACACACACACACACACACACACACACACACACACACACACACACACACACACACACACACACACACACACACACACACACACACACACACACACACACACACACACAGGTTACTCACGTTTAAGAAAGCGGTTTCGGACCCATTTATTCTGTTTGCGGGCGTAGCGCTTCGTAGCGATCTTCACAGCTTCTACACCTGGACACAGTTTGAAAGAGGATGTTACAGATGAAAAGAAGAAATAATCTTTTAATACATTCTTTTGGTTGGTCAGTCATCCAGTTGACCAACCAATGAATCTTAATCCATCACTGTGACAATGATCAGGTATTTTTCTGACCTTTGACTCGTAGTGCGTCTTTCTCTTGCTGGGTGCTGCTTTCCGGAGCGGTCAGGTAGGCATGAAACTCCTTAAAACCGATCGACTGGAAAATCCCAAGTTGATAGCTCTGGCTGGAGAAGAGAAAAGGAAAGGAGGGGAGAGGAGAGGAGAGAAGGAAACAAAACATTATCCATACAAAAAGTTTCCATCTGCAATTTGACATTTCTAGATACCCAGTGGTGACTCATGCCACCTTCTCCTGCTCCTCCTCGTCTCTTGTTCTGTCCCTGAACAAAGAATATCAGGCTGAGCAGATGTGAGGCCCTCGCGGGGACAAAGTGACAGAATGGCATAGAAAAAAACTGAATGGCACTGGCAGAGGCACCCACAGGTGAAGGAATTGACAGTTTGGGGCAGAAGCCCGCTTACCTCTGCACATGTACACAGAGCATTTCCATCAATATCAGAACACTGCTTCTATTTGAGACCGAGCTGTTTAGTCATAGCTCATCTATCTGCATATGTGTTGAGTTCAATTACTTGAATATTTTCTGAATCTGCAAGTTTTCTATAGTTTAGAAAAAACAAAGCTTTTTTTATTTTCATTGTTGAAAATATTAAAAACGAACAAGGACCAAACACTGTAAAAATACTTACTATACTTAGTATGTTGGGCCCAATACTTCTTAACAAAAACAAGAGGAGGAAATAACAAAAATAAATCTGGCTAGACGGGCAGAGACAGAAATTTGAGAATAGCAGCAGAGCACAGGAAATGTAGAGTCAATGGAGGGAGGAAAAGAAAGACAGAAGAGAGGGGAGGGTGGGAGAGATCTGACCTTGATGTCTGGCCACAGCAGCCAGCCGGGGATGGAGACATGAGGGTAAAGGAGAGACGGACAGAGAGAGAGAGCGAGAGATAGAGCGAGAGAGTGGGGTAAAGGGGTAAAGTGCTTGGGTGATCAGATTGCTGAGAGGGCAATAGTGGCAGAGATGGAGGGGTGGGGTGGGGTGGGGGCAGAAAGAAGGAGGAGGAGGAGGAGCAGGCTGGTTGATGAGGTGGGATGGGGTGATGGGGTGATGAAAGTAAGGAGGGACTAAAGAAGGGAACTGGCAGCTTCCTGGGCAACGTTCCACCAATGCATCAATACACTGCAGCCACACCCCAACACACACACACACACACACACACACACACACACACACACACACACACACACACACACACACACACACACACACACACACACACACACACACACACACACACACACACACACACACACACACACACACACACACACACAATGTCAATATCTACTGCCACACACACACACACAGCAGCATGTTCCATCTGTTGCAGCTATTAGTGAAGCTCATATATGTGTATAAATATTACAGGTCGTAATAGTTCTACTGTAAAATTATGCATATATTTTACACGCCCAGAAAATAGAAAAAATCTTTCCATATAGATAAACCAAAAAAGGAAAATAAAGCAGATTTTGCCTGATTTACCTCGTGTATTGCACCATATGGTGAGTGGGCAGCTCCTGTAGCTAAATCTAGAAATGTCCAGGAGGAGATAATGAGGAGACTGTCGGAGAACGTGCTTGTTGCTAGAAAGTAAAAATAAAGATTGCTGAATCAGTTGGTGTGTGTGTCTGTGAGTGGAAATGTCAATCATGACATGTAGTGCTTGAACATGACGGAGCAAAAAGTAAATACACACAAACCAATGCTCTGCTGGATCAGGTCAAACATCACAATGTCTGCGTTTTTCTCCACAAATTATAAAAATGCCGTAGAAGTGAAAGTTGTTCAGACATTGGTTATGGTTTTTACCACGTGTATTTCACAATTCATCTATGGATACAGATCCTCTATTGCTTCCAGTAATGGGCCTCTGTGTCAAAAACGTGATGTATGCTAAGTTATTTGTGTCGGACTGACCATGTGTCCATACATGGATCCCCTTTTTCTCAACCAATTGGTGGACCGGAAAAACAGGCAGCATGATGTGTGATCAGAGACTTAGACCAATCGGTTTCAAGTTCTTGGCTTCCAGAAATGTTATACAAGAAATATGTAACAATTTTTACGAGACCCTTGACTGACTTAACTGTGGTGAGATTGTCTCCATATATTGTAAACAATATTTTCTAGCCCAATGCCATTAGAAATTCCAGTAAATTCCAGATATGATGTTTTAATGAGAAAAAATGAAGTCTTACATGAGGCCACTTGAGTTCAACCTGTAGCCTTGATATGGACCTGATATGATATGACCTCAGTCCTCATTTACTGAGCACCTTTAATCTGATCCGTCATTCATAGCAAGTCACAGCTAACAGCAGAGTTAGGTGTATCAGGTTTCTTGTTTCTCGTTTCTTCTTGGCGGCCATGCTGGAGGCACTGTTGTGGTTTTGGCAGAGGAATGACAATAAATCCAGGTTCAGTCTAGGAAACCTTCCAGACAGGACAGAATTCATTCTATCTATGGCAGCAGCAAGGTCGCACATGCACAACGTCGTTTCAGAGGGACAGCTACAAACTTTAGACCAAAGAGTGAAAGAGAAGTTCTCATGTGAGAGAGAGAGAGAACTGCATTGCATGTCACAATTGCAGGTATGTCCATAACTGCAGCTGAAAATATGAGGTCTGCATAAGCGGTAAAAACTGTATTGACGATAATGTGAGCAAGCTCGCTGTAAATAGTGCTGCACACAGTAAAGCAATGCAGTGACGCTGCAAATCCCACATTTTTTATGAGAAGTGTAAAAAATGTTTTGGTTTATAATTTAACTGTTGCAGGACAAATTAGATCATGGCATGCTGCCAAAGTCTACCCAATAACAAATGGGAAACACTGCTTTGACGTGTTGAGATAGGGCATTAGCCTTGGGCTGAGGTACGCTCTCAGATACATAGTGAACCAGGGACCCAACCAAACAGTCCCATTCATAGAACAGGAAACAGTGGATCTATACAAATAAAAGAGTGACGTAGCTTCAGGAATCTACTCACCATGTGCTTACTATTAAGGAAATGTCAGACACAAGTTCGTTATTGTCAGTGGGACAAAATGTCAGTCTTGAGTATATAGCCTCAATCAGAGGTGGGATCCTTTTTTTAAAGTTAAGTCTCACTTCTTTCTATTCACGTCCCAAGTCCAGTCTAGAGTCTTAAACTTTGAGTTTTGTGACTCCACACCTCTGGAGTCTTTAGTATCAGTGACACCATTGTACTGTAAGTCATTTGTTTCCCGGGCCACCAGTTCTTCCAGCGTGGGATAAAGGTCCTGAGTCCCAGAGGTAATAATCACCAATCACCAGACTCCCCTGGTAGTGCTAATATCCTGTGGAGGGCCTTATCTCTGCAATTATTAATAATCACCGAACATCCTGAAGAAAAATTGGTCCCATCTGATCTAAACTCGCAACAGTGTGGCCTGAATCTAAATTGGTCTGCAGGCCTTTGGGAAACAAGACCCACAGAACAGAGTGACCTGTCAGACTGGGAAGGAGAAATAAATAACTGGAGAGCTGCTGGGCCAAGTTCACTTTCGCTCCAATAGTCCTGGTTACATGGACGAGAGGAGTCAACTCTGAGTCCAGACTGAGCGTCTGGACCATAGATCAGGATGACAATGTGATCTTGAACTCTGTGCTTGGACATCCAAATCCTCAGACCACCTTGTAATGTTCAACAGCAATTACTGTGTGGGTCAGAGGAAAATGTCATATAACATATAACATAATGACCCATATAACAGATTCCAAGTCCTATTTTGTATTTGCTGAGATGGACTTGGGGTTTTTAAGGAATTCAGCCATCCAAAAATAAACTACAATTACCAGAATCATACGAGGTCACAATGACCTTTGACAACTGAAGCTAAATCAGATCTTGGAGTCCAAAGGACAACTGGTCAAACAGAAATTTCCTTTTCATAATGTTCAAGAGGCCCTTTTGTGAGGCCACCGTGACTTGCCCTTTTAACCACCAAAAATCAAATCTGTCATGGCTATCTTGAGCTATCGCGTAAGAATTGGAGGGAGGATGAACTCCAAAACACATTGCCTCTGATCTGGCTGATTGTGTTCTTTTCTGGTGATTCGCTCACCTGTCATCCTGGACTTTCTGCTGGTTGTAGCGGACGTGGAAGTCCCTGAGCTCGTCTATCAGTCCTGCAGATAACATCTCATCTACACGAGCGTCCAACCGCTTGTCCAGAGCTGAAAGGAGGAACAGAGGGGGAGAAATATACCAGTAAAATAAGACGGACACCCTTGAATGGACAGGAGCTCCCATATAAATGTCCACACTTCTGTTGTTTGCATACATAGAAGTGGATACGATCCTTTCTCCTTACCTTCCATGTCAGCATGCAGCCAGAAAATGCAGGGGTCTGGGTACCTCAGTGGCCCCCCCAGCCCATTGCCTCCCTCCTGCCCCCTCTGCTCCTCCAACCAGTGACTATGGGGGAGGCCTGTCTCCTTGTGGATTTGAAGGCTCCTGTAGATAAACACAAGCAAACCATGTCAAGGCTAAATTAAACCCTCAGTTGCTTCCCACTGGAACAGACTAAACAAATTGTTTTCAGATATTTTTTAGACTGATAAAAATTCCCTTTGTTTCCATTATAGATTAGATAACAATCCATTCAATCCAATGTAAATGAAAACCTGCAACTTCCCGCCTGAGGCACAAATTAAGAAACGTCTTTGTAAAGTTTCAGAATAGCACAAATGTCAAGTCAAAAATGTACACTGCACACACCAAGGAAAAAATGGGGCGTATACAAACCCTGATTAACAAAAAACAAGACAGGAAATCACGTTCTTTTTCTCACCAGCACACAGTTATGGGGTTATCTTCTCAGATGTTGAGATATACATCCAACCCAGATTTTTGAGTCGTGCGTGGTTGCACTCTGAGGGTATAATGAAAAGATGATTCCTGTCCTCGCCTGTCAACTGGAAGAACAGGGTAACCTAACCTGCTCACACTGAAGACCAGAGTGCACCGACTGCTACTCATCAAGCTGTGAGCTGTGAGTGGTGAGTGGTGTGTGTGTGTGTGTGTGTGTGTGTGTGTGTGTGTGTAAACAGACACTGTCTATCTGCATAGATTGGGTGGAGGCCGTATACTGTGACTGTCAGCCTGAGACGGAACATTAGCCATTCAGGGCCTCGTACAAACACAGGAGAAAACTGAAAACACCGTGGTGCACTCATGTTCACACATAAGAGTTAGAACAAGACACAGCCACAAACACGACACACCATATTATCCCAAAGGTAAAAAGGGCAGTTTGACATATCCACTCATCACCTCCACCGAGGTTATGTTTTTATGTTTCATTTTGTTGCAGGATTAAGAATAAACTACACGACAGATTTCCATGGAATTTTGTGGAGGGGTGGGAAGTGACTCAAGGAAGAGACCAATAAATTCTGGTGTGGCTCCAGGAATTGTTTCCACTCCCTTTAACATTGCAAGATAGGACGTTTTTAACATTGTTTCTCATAGAATAATTTATGAGTGTCTGCAACTTGGTGCAGATCAAAATAAAAATACAGATCTGGTGATTTTAAATGAGATTTCATAAAAGGATGTTGGGCCTTGGTGGCAGTACACACTATCATTCTAGTTAAAATGCTTTAACGCTGACAAAAATGTTTCTAAATTAGATGCACTTGCTGAACGAAATAATAGCTTAATATCCAATAATTATGTCAGCTGAACAATCAAAATAGTTTCCTCTTAAATACGAGAGCTAATATGGAGGTTTACCTTTTGGGAAATTAGTGGGCCTACATTGGTTTTGGTTATTTGCACTATAGGGCGATGTGGTTTTATTTTTCTCAGCGGCAATAACTATCATTTCGGAGAAGACTGCAACGAGTTTCTCAATTCAGGGGCCACATCCTTTGGAAGCCGCATTTGAAGACCAATTACGTCACAGCGTCGGCCGGTGAACTGAGACACAGCGATAGAAGCAACGAAGATATTACCTGGCAATCTTGCGTTTGTCGTTGGGGTGCAACATGGCAGCCATTTTGGGGTCCACCTCCGCCAGACGTTTGTGTAACTCAGATCCTCCCAGTTTTTCCAGCTCCAACTTCCTGTCTGGGGTTCCATCTCCTCCATCTCCTGACTCTTCGTTCTCCTGCTGTTAGAGCATTTAATTTAAGAATTTAAGAAACAACTGAAGCTGCCTTTAAATATCTTAACATCAAAATCTTTAATACGTGAATACATCCTTTTCAAAACGGTGCTTTGGGTTAGAAATAACAAGAATATAAATAGAATCGGTCAGACTTTTACTACAGCCCCCCCAAAGCAGTGAAAGCTCCATATATTGTGGTGTAATTCGGTGGCTTAGTGACGCACACAGGACGGGGGATGAAGGGACGTGTGTTTGTGTTGTACTCACCCCTGAATCCAGCAGGACTTTCCACAGCAGAGACTCAATGTAATAATTTGTTCCTCCAACAACGATCGGCAGTGTGCTGCTGACTTGCATCTCATCCATGTTGAGCGTGTTAAGGAAGAAACTCATCTGCATTTTAAGATCACACATTTTCAATTGAAGGCAAAATAATTAAAACTGTTTTTAAATGACCCGGTTATTCAGTGGCATTCAAGCCCTAATGGCATAAAAACAAAAAGTACAGCTGGTTCTCATTCAGTCACTGTGAGAGGCTGCCAGTCACAAGTCCTCGGGTTATTTGTGTCTACAATACGTTTTCAAGGAAGCTGCTTTAATGGTTTTATTTTTTGTGCAATTCAAGAAAACAGTGAAAATCCAGACGAGCGAGAAAATAGAATTTCCTGCCCCTTTGATGTGAATGTTCCGACTTGAAATGAAGCGTTCAAATAATAGCAAACATTGGAGTGCACAGACAAACTGAACACAACACTTCTGGAAAATGTATTTTAATTACTATGTGTTGGGTTGGCTCTCTAAATGTAAAGTACGAATACTTGGAAAAACAATGTAGAAAATAGAAAATGTAATATACGCCAAAGATAACACTTAAGATAATACAATCAGCAAAAACCTCAACATGCTGGAGGTGTCCTTTAACGATTCCAACAGCATGTGGAGCAAAGAGTTATAGTCACAGCAGAAAGAAAATAAGTATGGTGTATGTACATGTGTGAATGGTTGTGAATGCTCATTTATATTCATATGGACAATACGTCTCACTCTAAGCCAAAAAGAACCACTCGAAATACATCCAAACCCAAAGCTTTATCTTCTATAAATAAAAAATCTGAACAGTGCCAGACGAAAACATCACATCTGTGCAAACCAATGAAGAGACTGTAACTATCCTCAAATTAATACATGAAACTAACATTTTTACATTGTTTTTCACCGTCTCAAGTTTGACTGGGGCTCCTGATGAAAGCACACATCAATATGCAATTTCTACAGCCAATAATCTGGGAATGTGCGTTGAAATGTCTGTACCACTAAATTCTCCTAGAGTGTTATTTGAATAAATGTGCCAGGCCAAAGATTTAAAACGCAAAGCAAAGATTAGAGATGAGTATAAACAATGCCTTTAAATGTGTGCAGAAGAAATTTGTTTTTTGTCCATTCCTATTCTATTAATCATCTTGTGGACAACAGGAGGGGCCCTAAATCACTGCTCATTGTATACACCATAAAATTACCTGATTCACTGAGAGAAATAATTGGAAGATAAAGCAATAATGAAAATAACTGTTAGCTCCACCCAAAGAGTCAATACTGGTCTCATTACAAACTCAATAACAGCGGCACATTTTGGTCCACCTCTAAATCGGACAAAACAACATCAATAATGAAGTTTTGTTTTCAAAACCTGACTGGTCACACACAGACAGAGCCTACGTGCCACACCATTTTCCTTTGTCTCTCCTTCTCTGTTGCATCTTCACTCTTCTCACACCTCTCCTTCTCTCCCCTCTTCCCTCCCTATAGTCGCCCACCCTCTCTGCTCAGGGATAATTAAATAACCACTCAAACAAGATAAAGGCCCATCATCCGTCGTCACTCACCCCCTCGCTCCCTGTCTCTCTAGCACACACACACACACACACACACGCACACACACGCACACACGCACGCACACAGAGCTCCCCATTTTCGAGTGCAGGCAAAACAAGAGATGGAAAGAGCACAAAGATCGCTGACAAGCAGTGAGCAAAATTGAGCGAAGGGAACAGAAAGAGCGCTAGAAGAATGAAGGCAATAAAAGAGAAAGAGAGGATGAGGAGTTCAGGAGGGAGTTTACATGATTGACATGTTGAGTGACACACACACGCAAATCCCTTCTTTTTCCTCCATGCTTTGCAATTCAAAATCCTCCACATCACAGCCATCCCTTTAAACTGTGTTCATCTCTTTCCATTTCTCCCTCTTCCCACCAGCAGACTCGCGCTGCACTGAGCCTATTCTTGGAGCTACCGCATCCCCACGCCACACTGGTGTGTGTGTGTGTGTGTGTGCATGCCATCCTGATCTATTTATACCGCCTGTAGTTATCGCCTCCCCTCTCCACATCTGTGTGACAGTCGGTGTCTGCATGAGGGTGTGACTGCCATAAGAGTGTGTGAGTGTGTGTGTGTGTGTGTGTGTGTGTGTGTGTGTGTGTGTGTGTGTGGACACCACAGACAGAGACTCCTATAAATATCGTCTCCAGTGATCTCTCTCTCTCTCTCTTCTTATTTTCAGTGCAACATCTGCAGAGAGACATGCTGACAAAACGAGGACATATAGCAGATCTTCTACACACACACACACGCACACACGCACACACGCACCTGCATACCAATTAGTAAAGCTACGTTCACACTGCAAGCCTTAGTGCTCACTTCACAGCTGTTCACATTGTCTTTTTCTAAAACGTGGCCAGTATCAGACTCCAATGTGAACTGGTCATGGCCATGATGTGACCCGCACGGGCAGAAGAACAACAAGACGTCACGCGCAGCACGCCGTGTAAGGAGGTGAACAAGGTGAAGAAGTCGGTGATAAACATGGAGGCCACAGATGTGAGCGTATATGGTTTCAGTTTTCTCTTGATATGCTTCCAAACACAGGCCGGTTACGATACGACCCCTCAAGTGTCACCCAAGACAGCAGCGACGGTCAGTGGAGGGACAGTGGGTACTCTTGTCGTCTTTCTGCGCATGTCGGTCACATGAGGGCCATGACCAGTTCACATTGGAATCTGATCCAGGCCACACTTTTTATAAATAAAATCTAGGAAAAAAAATCTGAATTGAGCACTAAGGCTTGCAGTGTAAACATAGAGACAAATCGTTTTTTCCTGCAGTTACCACTTGTCAATAAGAGGGGGAAGAAGTGTCAGGGGTGATAGTTACATGTGGAAAGACGTTAATGAGCAAATACTGTTTCTCTGCTCTCACACATTTGCAGGAAAGGATATTAGAGCCAGAGCTTTGTTCCTGAAGTCCACCACCGTGTAGCTGCTAACAAGCGGGTCCACGAAACTGATCATGTGGTGTCGGCACTGGGAGAGCTCCTCAGCCGTCACCTTGTTGGTGATGATGTCCAGGCCCTGGTACACCTGAGGGCGACAAAACGATAAACCAATTAACAAGGAGGCAAATGAGAGCAAATCAGAAAAATAAATGCTTCACAGGCAGGTAGAACAGTGAGATAATAATGGTAAATCACTGCAAGCAAAGCCCCCAAAGCCTCTATAATGATTTGCTCTGAGAGTAAGACAGCACTGGAAATGATTTGTCCGAGAAAACATAAACTCTTTGTCAACGCTGTACAAAATTGTCCATAAAACAAACAGGTCAGGAAATTGAAATCAATGTTGGTGGTAGGGTGTGCACAGGAGTGTGTGTCACTGTCAGAGTCTGGCTTTTATAGAGGGAGGAGGGACGAGCGCTGTCCGTCATCCTCGACAGATGAGATGACTCTGAGCATTCCTGCAAATGATGATACACACCTCCCCTGTGCATTTTACATCACCCAGTGACGGGGCAGGCTAAATGTAGCAGCTGGGTGTCATACAGTCATTTTTTCATTCTCATACACACACAACAATCTACGGTTAACGTCCTCGGCTGGAAAACCGCTGTCAGGCTTTTATTTTGAAGCGGCTGAAATTAGTAACCAGTTGTTAGCACCTTGTTCTTTCAGGGCATTTAAAGGGATAGTTCACAGAAAATGTTTTAATTCCATTTATTCAGTTGGTGGATCAGTTTTAAATTTAGCAAGGGATGAAATGATAAATCAAAGACCAGGCCAGCGCAACAATATGTTGTTGATAGCAAATTATAAACATCTCCCCTCATTTATCATGTGAATACACCTCTACAGCCCCGTCTCCTGCTGAGCATCTGTGTGTAGTCTATCGTCAACCATTCAAAATATGTGTGTGGGGCTCAGAGAGTGAGTTGCCAGGAAAACTTTATGAAAATCCCTCTGAGTCAGAAATTTCCCATACACTTTTAGAGGACTGAAACTTCTGATTGGATTGAGCCTTGATTTTTTGGTGGGAAAAAATTCTTGGTGAAGCGCTCTATTGTTCAATAATTCAGAGTGGGAATACAGAGCCTTTAATCGTGAGCACTCGACAGTTGGGACTGAAGCACACTCCCCGAATGAACACACAAGTACTATCTTTAGAGCGTGAAAGGACGAGTGAATGAAGTCACCCTTGACGTAAATCATGAGCTTACTTTTTCCCCCTCAGTGAAAATGCTGAAAATGTTAAGGTAATCAATGCATTGTGCTTTAGAAAGTTTTTGATTCTTTTGCTGGTGTTCAGGTCGGGTTGGTGGTGGTTGGTTTCAAGTTGACTACACTGCCGCCAATAAGCCCAGTCCAGGGAACACTCATGCACAAGACTCTCCGTTTCCCCCCCTCGAATGACAGGAAGAGAGACTGACAGTGCTAGTAAAATCTTTATAGATTTTTTTTTACAGTCCACTGACACCCACTGCCACAGCGCACCACATCCACAGTACGCCACTGTTTGTGCAGTGTCTATAGAGCGCTCGATTTTTTTCCACTGTGCAGTCACAGTCTTCCACAAAGACATGGAGAATCCTGAAAGTAGGATAAGCCAGTCTACAGCGTGTGTGGAAAGTTATCAAAGTCAGATTGTGATGGTGTCTGGCACATTATACATTATATTCCATATTATACACTTATCGTAATGACTCTATATTTTTATTACCAGATTCTAAACAAGTAGTGAATTACTGAAAGGAAGATCGAGGCTGCGGTTCTGCTTGATGGATTCTTCAATGCGCGCACGAGCTGTGACATCAACACAAAGCCTTTCCCACGATGACAAGGTACAACACTGCCACACAGAAGAAGAAACACAAACAAATCAGTTTGAGCACTGGCTTGTTTCCTGCAGGAGCAACACTTCCAGCTTGTGCGCGCTTCTTTGTCTTGACAAACCATTCACAGAGGTTTTTCCCATAGTTTCTGTCTCAGTAATCTCCCTCCAGGAGCCATCTGAGAATCTGTATGCTCCTTCAAGGACATTAATGATGGAGTATAGAGATGGACCATGTTGCGCTAAACACTTTGTGGTGCCAAGTTGAAGAAATTGGGAGGTGTACGACCAGCTGAAACGTGGTGGGGGCACCGGGGCACGGACACAGGGACACCCGACAGCTCTACTGCCCAGCCCAGAGTGCACACAGCCCGGCCACAGCACCACCAAGCCTGGGGCAGACACCCAAGGAGCCATACACAGCTCCACTTTGTCCGCTTACAGAGTTGATTTTGGGTCTTATCATACGTGTTTGGGCCGTAAAAAATATATTTTTTACAGTTTTTACCGTCTCTGTCAGTGATTTTCTGCTCCTCTCTGTGTCTCTATCATTCGCGCTGCGCAGAGCCGACCGAATCGAGCCAAATCGCCCCGCCATCTCCTCCTGCTCTCCATACATTGTCTAACTTTACAAATTCTGTTGTTTTCACCAAGTCTGAGTTTACACGTGTCCGATCACACTGTTTGCGTAAGTGTAATTGTGTCTGGCAGTCTGAGTGTCAGCGAGAGAGAGAGAAGTGAGCAGCGGAGTCAGTGTGTGTGTTCGCTGTTACCTTTCCCTCAAGTTCTGAGACAATCATACAGAGGCTATGCAATTCTTTTATAGTGATGAATTTGGCCCAAGACAAACGTGATAACTATAAGCGGTTTCCACTGTACTAGAATTTTGTCGGGAGGTGTAATTCGCAATTTTCCTATGCAGCGAGAACCCTGACATTTTTGGCTCGCATCACCATAAGCAAGGACGGGCCGGCGGGCATAAACTATGCTTTAGGATTCTGGTGCATTTTAGTCCAACCTGTAAATAGCTATAAAAATGTTGACTCAACCTTATCCCTGGCTGATCCAAACTTTTACATTAAATAATCAACTTTTTAGTTATTTATTCATTGACAACTTTACTGTACAAACATAAATATTTTAACTGAAGCCTGTCAGTCTGTTGATTTCCACAAGACTCTGGCGTCCTTCTCGTGGCTTTTTTCCTCTCCCTTTTCTTGTAAGAGTAAGTAGGTATGATCTAAAAGTCAACATTAACTGTTTCAGACAAAGCACGGGATCTTTACTAAATGTAAACCTGCACGGATTAACTGTATGATATGGAAAACAATGCATTATCACAGATATGCCTTCAGAAAGTTCCACTATATCGTATTTTATGTTTTAAAACATGATTTGGGGCATCTGACACTAGTTTGCATTAATTTTCAATTGCAAGAAATACAAAAGCATTCTGAGATGCATAGCTATATAGACAGATGCCTGTTACATTGCCTGTTTTTGTGCGTGTTTGCAATTGTGTGCTGCAAAATTTAGAGCTAAAAACCATAAATGAGTTCTATTTTTTCCACTTCTAGTTCCCACTTCCCAAAGTCAATGGGTTTTTTGATGTGTTTTTGGTTAGATGTCGGAAATAAGGTCTGTGGTTGACACAAGTTCAAGAGATTTTCACGGTCTACTCCCTGCAGTAAAAGAAAATAAATCAGTAAATACCCCACTGCAGATTTCTTTAAAGCTTCTAAGTGTCAAAAAAAGATGGTTCCCAACAAGTGGCTAAAAGAGACGACCAAGAATGACGAGAGCATTAAATGTCATCACGCCAAACAAAAACAGATGACCCCGCTAGTTCACATTTACACCCACATTGTGATTACACTTGCACCAAATGAAATGTACGGGTTGGAAGCTTAGTAGTAGATACTATGAAATCGTGAGGCAGTGACGTAGTTTGTTTATAAGCTAACGTGAGCTTTTCATTTCTGGCGATCGTATTCAGGCTTCAAAAAATCATAGAATCATCAAAGTTGTGTTCACTATAGAAGATTATATTGCTGAAAGAAAGAAACAACTTGTTTTCTGTTTAGGAAGCATTTTGTGGTGCAAGTCGAGACCACATCCTCTAGAACACGCCCCGGCTTTGTTATCAAGCATCTTCCAGCCATCTAAATCTTACACTTCAAGGCGACACTGTTTAACTCTACATACATGCACTGGGTAATTAGTGTAACTGTGCGCAGGTTATTGATCGTATCCTTGGTGACAGTGTGTGTGGGCTGCGTGTACTTGGCCAAATGTTCTTCAGCACCACAGCACCCTGAAAGTGTGGAGCACGGCAGGGTGGAACAACCCAGCCTGGTGAATTATTCACTGCTTCTCTGCACGACACCACTGTCAGCCGAGGGAGGGAGGGATGGAGAGATGGATGGATGGATGGATGGATGGAGAACAACAACGTTGGAGAGGATGAGAGAGAAGACGAAATGAACAGACAGAAGAAAAAGACATAAGAGCACTGTGTACTTTTTTACGGAGAACAGGATGCTCCCTGACAAATTTGCACACATTATCCTCCACAACCCTCCTCTCTGCTCTCCCTCACTCACACACACACACTTGCACGCACACACACACACGCTTGCAGATTGTACAGAGAGGATACAGAAATATGGTGAGAGAAAGCCAGATAGAGATGCTCAGAGACAGAGAGTGAAATCTGTGTGTGTGTGTGTGTGTGTGTGTGTGTGTGAGAGAGACGTATTTAAAGAGCGCGAGCCACTTAGTGAGTAAGGGTCATGTGTCTCTCATTCAGAACCACACACCTCCCGAATTAACACGCTTGCTCCCACACAGTGGGAGGACAAAGGCTCTCTTCATAACACACACACACTCACAACTTTTCAGAAGTTTACAAAACACACTCACCACGTGGCCTATTGAGCAACTGTCTTGGAGCTTTCAGTCCCATCATATGACCTTCATCAAAAGATGGAACTTCCCAGTTTTCATGGAATTGTAGACTAATTCAAGTTCACACTTTTCTGAGCACTTTAAAAGGCTTCGAAAATCTAGATTTAAGGACAACCAGGCAAACTCCATCTACCAAAGAAAGACGTGATGGGATACGACTGAAAGTTACTAAATGGACCCCATGTTGAGATTTTGTCAACTGCTGTGTCCAAGAACGACAAAAGTCCATATAGATTTAGAGCATTTTGGACTAAGCTATATTCTTGTGTCTTTTGTTTTACTATTGCATCTCTTTCACTATGTTTTTTAAAAAAATGTTTTTACTCTTTTTAATTTTCATCCATTTTACCCGGAGGTTGTGGGTGCGAACATCACGGCTGAGTGGGGACTTTCTGTGTGGAGTTTGCATGTTCTCCCCATGCCTGTGTGCCTTTTCTGCCACAGTCCAAAAAGATGCAGATTGGGTTTTGGTTAATTGGAGACGCTAAGGCCGCTTGTACACAACAAAGTTTGGACCAAGGTGCATGTCTTTGTCACATGAGATTTAATCCGTTTAGTTTTGGTTTCACAGTGCAAGTTAAGGAGTGGACTGATGAATTTGGTCTTGATGTCATCACCAACGTGGGCTGCATCTACCTATAGCCTACTTGACTGATTTGTAGATAGGCATGTGTCTGACGTTGCCATGTCGTCAGTTGGCCTACAAAATGTGTCTTTCCATTTGAATTGACAAAAATTAATGAACCGGTTCCCTTTGTTAATTTCGTTGCCACTGTAATATCCTGATAGTATTACTAAAATGAACACTCCTTGTCGTTCAAACATTATATCTTCTGTGGGGGAGACTACAGGCGATCCTGTGACTTTCTGCTTCTTCTTCTTCTCCAATGCCGTCTCAACTTCCTACAACTGGTCCGAAAGTCTGAACTACCCAAAATGAACCGAACCATGGTTCAGCTGGATCCAAACCAGAACCAGCTCTTTTAGGTCAGATGAATTTTTGTCCGAGGCTCTTCTCACGCCTGTTATTTTGGTTCAGACTAAACTGAAAGGTCCAGAGGTCCGAACCAAACACGGTAGGGTTAAGCCCCCTTAATTACCGATAGATGGGAATGGTTATTTTTCTCTGTATGTTGGCCCTACGATATACTAGCAACCTCTCCAGGGTGTACCCTGCCTCCCGCCCAATGTCAGCTAGGAACAGCCCCTGATTCTCCTCAATCTTGGCTCTCTTTTTGCTCAAGCCGTCTCTTCTATCGTTCCTCCGCCTCCTGGCAATCCCTCTCACTCTGCCCATTCTTACCTGCCAGTGAGAACACGCAGCTAATCGTTATGTAACCACTCCCTAATGTACATTTAGGTTCTCCCGTGTGAGAGAGTAACAGAAACATACTGTGAAGATCTTAATTTTGCCTTAACCGGGACAAGGCAAAAGACTACAGGCGTGTAAATCAGAAAAAAATGTAAAAAGCCACTTGAGTGGAAGATGTGAGGAGAAAAACGCTTTGAGGGGAAGCTGCAAATGAGAGGGAAGATGAGAAATAAATTAAGCCTTACAGTGGAGGTGGTGGAAATGAGCTACAAATTGCTTTGATGTTACAGCTCAGAGGAATCAGATAAAAATCAAACACAACTAATCGTGTTTATACGTTTGAAAGAAGATGTCACAATAAAGGAGGAGGGCGGGCGAGTATCTGAGCGTTTTCTTGAGTAAGATTCTGAAAGATAGGGGAATTTTTTCTATCAGCTGGGATGGAGGGAGGATCTACAGTATAATAAAGGCTTGTTTATGCTCACCGTATATAGAAACAGACAGAGCCTCCTATCCATATTCTTCGTCCTACGACGATGTAATGACAAACCGGGCAGTACCAACATAAATCGTGGGGGGGGTCAGTGTAGCCAATAGTTCAAGCGAGAGGACCATAGGAAACGAGGAAGAAATGTCAGCAGTAGTGGAACTTTTTGAGGAGAGACCTTACATTACATGTCGTTTAGCTGACTGGAGACTTTGTGAGTTGGTATGAAACTACAGGCGTCTACTGTTACTTCACCTGAAGGAAAAATGAATTAGTTGTGATTTGAGTTGTTTGGTCGCAGTTAATGCTGGTCAATTTTCATTCTATCTGAAGACCAAACAAGGAAATGCACTGAGCACTTTTCTTCTAATGGACAACGAGCTATGCACAAGATTTGTAGGTGGACAGATATTTTTACAGCCAGCTCTAAACTAGAAAGGGATGAAACCATAAATGTTCCAGTCTTAGGCTGCATCCACACTTCTATGTTTTCTATTGAAAATGCATTGACCGCTACGGATACGCCTGGCGTCCTCGTTCCTCTGGAGTTTTACAGATGCTCAAACTGAGAAGATGCTTTCTCCGTTTTAGTTTGAAAACTCTGAGGTTGCATTTAACGTTCTCCAACGGCAGTGGAGTAGTGTTGTGATGTAGTGTTGTGATGTAGTGTTGTGTCACATTTCTACCATTTTTCAGCTTATCACATTCAGCTTATTGCAAACGTCATAATTCGCATTAATACACTTCAATGGAAGCCCAGCAAACGTGGATTCAGCTGCCTACTCATTCCTGTCCCGCTTTCAAATGGATGTGAATGGGTGAGAACTGAGGTGACGGAGTGGCTTGTGTGCAGGAAGAGAGGAATGTCTATGTGTGAGTGTGCGAGTGAGACAATGAGCTCAGTGTTCGAGCTCTACGGAGCCTGCAGCCAGCCGGCCGGCCTGGCCAACCTTACGCCCTGCACGAGACAGCTGTTCCTCTGCCACATAAATAAGGAGGTTTGGGGGGGGGCAAAAAGAAAGACCGAGGGCAAGAGAGATAGAGGAGTGAGGGAAAAAAGAAAGAGACAGAGAGAACAAACACTCATTGAGACATATAATAAGATTCAGAGAAAGCCTAAAAAGGAGATGAAGCAGACCTTGCAGTGTAGTATTACACTGATGTAGCAGTGATGCTGATCCAGTGGTATCCGCGCCAATAATGTACCTAATTAATTGGCCAAACGAATCTGATCCAAATAGACTTTGGGAGCCAATGAAACGCAAAGCTCTTATCGATACCAGGCCACATCCTGTATGTTCTGGAGGAAAAAGATCCCTGGTATTTGATGAGTTTGAGAATCAGAATCTGAGAAAGGTCTGATTGGCACATTGGCTTAGCGGCTGTGGCTCAAGAGGTAGAGCGGGTCATCCACCAACCACAATGTTGGTGGTTCAGTCCCTGGCTCATCCGATCTGCATTCCGATGTGTCCTTGGTCAAGATACTGAACCGAAATTGCCCCCGACAGTGTGTGAATGGTGTGTGCATATAGAAGCGCTGTATGAATGTGTGTGCACTGTATAGCACCTTGCTCTAAATTAAATAAATACTGACGATTTACATTAATTAATAGGAGCATTTGTACATCAGAGCTCCCTCAAATTTGCCCTTGACTTGTGACATTTACATGAACAATTAACTGGTGTAAAAAGCCGACATGTTGAGAGCTGTGATCACAGACAATAGCCGGGTCAGTTGTTGTAGGTCAGCCCTGGTGCAGAGAGGAAGACGGAACAATTCTGTCCTTAGTCTGACCCCTGGACACGGCCCGACAGACAAACTGTAAGCTGGCTCTACATTTATATCCTCCTCTTTGAATCCCTTCCGTCCTCCTCTCTGCCTTTATTTTTTTCTCTCCCTCTTTTTTTTCACCCCCTCTATCCTTCCCACTCAAGGCAGAATCCTTCAACAATGTATCCCTCCATCCTCCTCTCTCTTCTCTCTGTGGGGAATGGCCCAGTAATGCCAGACTAATAAATCATTCATGGCATTGCACACCCACCCACCCCCCATCCCTCCTTCCTCTTCCACCATCCTGCCATCCTCCTCTCCCTCGCTGCTTTACTGTAGCGGTGACCGCATCACCACACCCGCAGACTGCACGCAAACACACACACATACATGCAACAAAAATAACAGTTCATCAGCTCTGTTTTTTGGCTTGCTCCTACAAAGGCCTAGATTACTTAAAAAGATGCATCATAAATCGGATGTGGGAGGCGGCGGCATCGCCTCACTTACAATACAAACAGATACGTCAAAGCCCAGACAGGTCATAGCCACACCAGACAGATAGAGAGACAGAGGGAGGTGGGGGAGAGAGAGAGAGAGAGAGAGAGACGAAGAGATATGCACAGAAAGAGAGAGAGGAGGAGGAGGGATGACTGCGAGCATATTAGAGGGATATAACACATAGCTGCACAGTTTTTGAGTGTGGGATGTGTTTAATACGTAGATTGCAGTTGATGCAAGTGTGTGTGTGTGTGTGTGTCGTGTGTGTGTGTGTGTGTGTGTGTGTGTGTGTGTGTGTGTGTGTGTGTGTGTGTGTCTGGCCAATAATAAGCACAACCTTTAAGCCTCAGAGCGGTTAAAGCATGACTATCAAATTTTAAACTTAAAAAATTAGCTCTTTCCTCCTTGATTCTAATTTAATGGCGCTACAAGTACCAGTGTGACACATGAATGCTTCCATACTGTTCGTGCACGTTTCTCACATTCACCAGAAAATGAATAAGCCTTACAAATTCTCCGCCTACATCACAACTTGCAGTGCTCATGCTCACTTTACGACAGCTTCTTCTTTCATACACGCGTGAATCAGAGGTCACCGGCCACCGATACTTCCAATAGTTCCACAAACTAATGCAGCCTAATGGTCTATGCATGTGCATGACTTGTTAAATTGCCCTTTAGGGCCTCTGATGGCCCCTTTAGTAAATGACTCCAAAGACCTGCCAACACACACACAAGCCCACCCCCTTTACACCCTGCACTAAAACTATTTATTTTGTCAAAAGTTTGCACATTACAAATCTGCTCAGACACAAAAACCATAATGGGCACAACCTTTGCTTAAAGAGTGGAAAATGTAGGGAGATTCAAATCTTTAAGTATTAAATAAATAGCTCTGGTGGTTTTGTGTGATTCAGCCAATTAACTCATAATTGAATAGACTTTGCATTACTAATGAAAAGTCTTGTAATGATCCATTTAGATTAACTTCCAAGCTTCAAGGCAGCACTCGTTCTACATACATTTGAATACAGTGAACCTGTGTGTTTGGGCCACTTGAAGGGAAAAAATAAGATATAGCCTCCATAGTTGTATCATTATAAAATGCAGAATTTAACTCAGCAAATCAGCTGTTAGCAAAGACAACGAGGTCAGCATCGCTTGTAATTGATTATTCATGTTACGAATCAGTGAAGGAAACGTTGTTACCGAAAAGACCCAATCAGCAAGTGGTTGTGAGTGTGTACGTTATCGTTTCCAAACTTCCAAACTCTACTTTGTTCATAAAGTGCCCCAGAATCTATATTGAAACAAACACTATTAAGGACTCTTAAAACGGACTTAATCCGCACTGTAAGAAATGTATTGTACTTCACCATAAAGTTGCCTCTGTATATCATCCTCAGCTAAAGCACATAGAATCACCTGTATGACCTTTTCTGATCCTTCCTGTTTGCAAACAAAGCTGCACATAGAGAGATAAAAAAGAAGTGACTGACAAGACGTGTAAAAACATAGACAGTGTGCCAATGTTTTTGAAATGAAGAGTGAGACAGGAGACGGAACATTTCCCTGCAGCGATGTTCAGCCGAACATACACAAGGCAGCGTATATATGAACATTGAAAATGGATTTGAGCAGACTCATCTAATGTTTCAGGCTGAGCATGAATCACCACTGAAGTGCACTCACTCTATCCTTACTGGCACAGCCGGTGTCAACCGCCTCTCATTACCAATAATGCCTTGCAAAGCGTTGTCGTCGAGCAGCGGCTTAATAAATCACCCTCTCCTGAGGTCACGCTTTAACAAATGATGTCAGCTCATCACAAGCTCTGATTTAAACAATCATTGCAACAGTCACCTTTGACCTTAATGTGGTACCAAAAAAACAGGTCTCAAGTTGTTACTCTGTAACGTTCTAATATTGAATTTATAAATGATACACACCCTTCTACCACTTGGTTTGAAGCCAGAGAAGTTACATATAGTCACAGATAGCACCTTTCAGAAGCTTGAAAATCTTCTGATAAGAAATGTATTTTCCCAAACACCCCATAGTGACACGGTTATCGCTAATAGAATTATAAACATGTCATTATTAGAGCCCAACTGATATGGATTTATTTGGGGCTGATAATGATACCGATATAAGGGAGGAAAACATTTAAAGTATTAAAATTGGCAATGATTCCTTAAGGCCCACTAGAGGGCAGTGCAGAATCGAAAGGTTTTGATAATGTACCTCTTAAGAAAGAGGCAAAACTGACCGTATGTCCTTGTGCCCAGATGAAGTCACATCATGTCGATGCCTGTATGTTTCTTACCAATTTGCACAATCTCTCCGCCATTGCTGAAATTTCTTCCTTGTGTCCTATGGTCGTCGTGCTTGAACTATTGGCTACACTGCCCCCCATAAATTTTCAAAGGTACTGCTTCATTTTGTCTTTTTCTTCTGTATCCATAAGCTTTCAGAAGACATGCGAAAATACAGACGAAAAGAACACAGAGTACAAACATAAGCCTATACATCCGTTTCCAAATACATATTTAACGTTGAGCTAGGGCTGAGCAATTAACCGAAAATGTATCGAAACTGACATTTAGAACCTCTCACTGACTTGATTTTGCTCATGTCAGATAATTCAGTTAATACTTTTTCAGGGCATAAAATAATCGTTCATTAATCATAATGGAGGTAAAAGTTTGAAATAATGACATTTTATTTGAAGTCATATCGCACAGCCCTTAGGTCTCCGAAGACGAGAATCTAGAATCCATTGTAAATAGATTTTAAAAAACTGTACAAGAAAAAGGACATGAGGAAATGAAATGTAAAAGGGCATCGAGTGCAGTTAAATTTAGTAAAGGATGTGATGTACTGTACTACTAACCCAGTTCTGGATTCTTCTCATTTGGTGCAGAGAAACCCCGGATTCTCTGTGTACGACTTTAAATTAATGATTCATTTTAGACTTTAGACCAAGTGAGATCATTCCACTGTGGGTGACAAATTTTAATCTGACAAAGATGCTCACATTTTCCCATAATTCCATCTTTTCGGGAGTGAAAGACCCGTGACAGTTGAGCTGGAAGCCTCTGAAGGACCCCCTGCTGGTCCTCAGACCCCACTTTGGGAACCACGGGGGTTTACACTACTTTGGCTGAGCCTCATTCAATGACAGTACAGCACAGCACTTGTGTGTGTGCCATAGATAGCATGTTCTTTTAATGAGTGAATAATATCCCCTTGCATGTCCAATGAACTGTGGGCTGGGGGCATGGGCCAGGGGCCAGGGGCAGGAGGAGAGAGGGGGATCGATGATAACACAATAGGAGTGTTAGGGAGTGTGGGAACCAATTCTCCGCAGGACAATGGACACTTCCCAGTGGCCACAGCGTGCCCATTCACCATCAGCTGCTGGGCTGGCGTAGCGCAGCGCTGAATATGCACCAGCTCAGCACAATGCTGCTTTCTCCCAAACAAGACCAGACTGTTTCCTATCCCAAAGACAACACAGGCCAGCTCTAGCCTACACACAGCCTCGTTCTCACATAAGCAGTCTCTTTCTCACTCACTCTGTGTCTACACGTCTCTCTCACCGTCACACACACCAACAAGAGGGTAGCAACAGGTCTGCAGAGACAGGCTGGGGCTGCTGTGCTGCAACTAGGCCAATGTTCCTCTCCACCAGAGCTGCTGCTGCTGCTGCTGCTGGTGGTGGAGATATTCTGGGCTGACATGTTATTAGCGTAACCCAGTTTACCCAGTACCAGGTGACTGTTGGAAGAATCGCTCTCCCGCAGGGACACACACACTCTCAAGGACAATCCACATCAAGGGGCAGGAAGGTGGCGCTGAGGCAGGAGAAATAAACCTGATTTGGATCGAATGAAGGGTGCTGAGTGTGTGTTTGTCTATGAGTGTGTGTGAATGTATGTGACATTATGGTGCTCTAAGGTGACCCAGACTCAAACCAGTATCCAACCTTTTCTTTTATGTGTGCGCCCTCTGGTTGCTGCGGTAACAGAGCCTGAGAACCACAAGGGAAAGCATGGCTGAGGGAGAGAAGAGTAGTGACGCAAGCATGACAGTTTTTAAATGTTCCGGTGCGCTCTCACACTCGCGCGCACACACACACACACACACACACACACACACACACACACACACACACACACACACACACACACACACACACACACACACACACACACACACACACACACACACACACACACACACACACAATAAATATTACCAGATTTATTGTGAATGGACTGGCAATCAAAGACAGCAATAAACAAAGTTTCTGTGTTTTGTTTACAATATGTAATCAGTCATGATTTATCTGTAAAAAAGTCATGTTGAGGCCCATTTTATAAAAGTTGTACTTTTTAAGTATTTTTTTTATACATTTCTTAAATAACTATAATGACCATTCAAATCTCCCTGTGCAACATCTGCAGTTCATGCTACACACTTTTATCAAAGTATCACTACACAACTACCACCTGATGCCATTCTGCAGAGTGCTTTTTTTTATCTAATCATTGATGTCATCCATAACCATAAATGTCTGAGTGTTTTCTTATTTTATCACCCATGCTGTTTATTCTATCACAAATGCTTAGTGTTCTGCATATAATGTTACATTTTAATTTCTTTGAGAAGGATCAACTGTTTTCCACAAATTTTTCATCTAAGATTAACACTTAAATGTGGTTTTCATATAAGAAAAGTCGCACCTTAAAGGTTCAGTGTGTAAAATGTAGTGACATCTAGTGGTGAAGTTGCATGTTGCAGATGAATACCCCTCACCTCACCCTCCCCTTCCAAATATGAAAGAGAACCTGGGGTAGCCTTCAGTTGTCAAAAAAAACTCAAAAGGTGTTTAGTTTGTCCTGTTCAGACTACTGTAAAAACATGGCGGCCTCCGTAGAGAGGACCCACTCCCGATGTAAATATAAAGTATTTCAATATAAAGAGCCCATTCTAGGGTTAAGAAAACAAAAATTTGTACAAGTTAGATGAAACACACTAGTGAAAACATCACAGGGATTATTTTATATTACATTTCTGCCAATAGATCCCTTTTACCTAATCCTACACACTGAAACTTTAAGCTTAACTAACTATTTTCACTGTGGTGTCTCAGATTTAGGTCACACCTAACTGACATTGCAAAATGATGTTCTTTTAAAGGTTTATAACTCAGTCTCTCTCTATTTATACTATTTGTACTTCAATCATCTCTCTATACATTTATCATCACCATCATCTTCCTTTGATACCTTAAACCACCGTGCAATAACTATCATGTATCATACCACTTAAATACATTGTGCAATATTTATGTTATTCACATTATTAATCATACTTATACCTATATACAGATCAGTCCCTGTACTGCCATTGTTGCTTTTGGCACCTTCGCTACCTCGACTTGTGTTAACTTACATTTGATTGAGTACCTCTTTTGCTTCTATTCATATTTCATTTTATAGTTGCTTACTTAAAATGTGTATATTTTCCTTTGCAACTCTTTATAGCAGACACAATTTGATTAGAGGATGACACTTTGAATCTAAACTACTCAAGGGGTGCATGTTGGCATTACAAATCACAGACTTAAAGCTGAGCCATATCTTATGAGGTGAGAGAATCGGGGCAGCTGGGACATTTACAAAGACACATGCGAGGGACGATCAGTGGAGGACTCATTAATAGATGATCTGTCTTGTTTAATGTGCACAGGCTTCTTTACCTTTAGGTGTGTGTGTGTGTGTGTGTGTGTGTGTGTGTTTTCTGAGATAAGTGTGTGTTCTGTTACTTGGTGTGACTGCACTGCATTTGAGCTGATCTCTGCAGTATGTCTGTTGCGTGTAGTTATTAGATCATTTAGTCATGTGAGCTGCTCAGCTGTCATGTCCCTGCAGCCTCCTGTAGGCAGGTTGGACTCGTGCCCGTGAGATCAACCATGAGATCAATGGTGGTAGGTGCTGGACACGACCGGGTGCAGTCTGCTGTTAACAGTCTCACTCTTCAACGTTCACTCGGTTGTGTTTGTGACGCAGTGGTATTTAGCTTCCTGTAATCTGCGTTACTGCGACTACAAATCGCACGTTTAACTCGCTTTATCTCTCTGTTATCCAGAGCACTGTGGCTGCCATGTCCAGGTCTCCCTGCGCCTTTTCCTCGTGTCCCCGCGGCTCCTACCTGCATGGAGTCGGCGCTGATTATTTCCCCCTGAAGCCGCTTTCCGATCTCGATCGCCAGCTTGGACTTGCCGGTGCCGGTGGCTCCCAGAATCACCACCAACGCCGGGGCCATCGCTCTCCGCACGGCGCCCTGCACGCTGAGAGTGGACGCCGCCATGATGCCTCTGCCTTCTGACGTCGCTGCGCATGCGCAGCCGGAGCAGAATCAAGAGGTGGGCTCTGTTACCAGGCAACAGGCAGCCGTTACTGTGGCAACTTGTGGAGGAGGCGGGTCTTTCGTTTTCAGATGAAATAGATGTCATTATTTTGTACCGTTTTTACCTTTATGGTGCACATAACGCTCTGATTGGCTCCTGCTGCTTCACCTTTAATTTAACTGGATTAAAACCAGTGTAGTTTTTTTTTTAAAGAAAAGAAGAATCAGCCAATAAGACGTCAGAACACTTTACCCTCCCTGTTGCTGCATTTGTGACCACATCAGATGGTTGATAACATTTACAATGTGTGTGAACAGGAAAGACTGCAGAGTGAGTAGTTGGTATCGTTTCTATGGAAACTGTCCGAGCTCTGCAGCTGCCAGCGCAGACGCTTGTTGCCATGGCAAAGATGCCAGGATGTGTTACATTGGAGGCTGCTCAGAACAAATGGCGAAGGGGGGAGATGTACACTCACTCATACAGGTGGTTTTTCATGGGAAGCAAAGAGAACAAAACAACAAGACTGTGACTCTGATCGTGCTGGGATTTGAATGTTCTACATGTATTTGTTGATTAACCCGTGGATGGTTACCACCTCGTTTGATGCAGCGAGATAAGGATTATTATTCTTGTGCACGTGTGTGTGTGTGTGTGTGAAAGGGACAAACAGGGACGACAAAACATGTTAATTTATGATGTCAAACCATGAAATTTATTAATTTTCTGACTTACTCTTCATATATATAGAGGCTTATGAGGTACAGAAAAAAACAAAGTGCTGAGACAAGGCTCCAAAAATCACCATAATTGAAAACCCAAAGTATAGCAAGCAATGTCCACTGCTACCAAACAAATAAGATTAAAAAAAAATACAGGGCAAACCACTGTTGAAGGGTGCACCCTATTGGAGAAAAAAAATCTATAAATCAGGGGCTACTGGTGGTTTGTGCTGAATTAAGTAGCGATTTTTTTGGAGGAAGAGGAAAAAGGGAAATATTAATGATGATATCCTGAACCAAGTACATGAATCCTCTGATCAAATCTTCTAATTCTCATCTCTAAGGGTGGTTTCTGAGGTTATGTTATATACACACACACATTTCTGGGGGGGGAGTTCTCCTCAAGCACATTCTATGGGCCTTTCGCAAGAGCTACAGATGACAGGGTTTCCTGAGTACTGATAAGAGGGGAGTACGATGCTACTCGCTGTGACAGAGTCATTTAGAGTATAGATCCAGGGCTACAGTGTTCCGTCGCATGGCTTATGGGACAATAGGGAGCACCGGGCTTTCAGAAAAGAGCAGAGAAAGCAGTAACATTAAGGTCACTAAAGGCTACACAGAGACAGAAGTTTAATCGGTAGATCCTCTTAAGCAGCCCACTACCTCTCGCCACACCAGATTTAGGAGAGCACTACGGCTCCAGTGAGTCCAGGAGCTTTTAGGTGCTCTCCAATCCAGACGGAGCGTCAGAGAAAGAAGACCTTATTCGCCAATTTTCAGCACATAATCCACCAGTAGAGCCCCTGCCAGCTACATAACAAAAATAATTAGCTCACACTGAAACACACCTCGGTAGGAAAATATAGTATAAAACTTTTTGTCAACTCTCGACTTGTACAAATAAAGAAACCCAGAAAGAAAGAAAAAAGGAATGAAAACAAGTATGCATTTTAAAAACAAAATTGTGTGACAAAGTGGCTAGTGTGATCAATGTTCAGTGAGTGTTTTTATTTTGACTCTTTTTTTTTTCCTTTCTCAATCATTTTTTTTTAAACAAAAATAGAAGCTTTGAGTTATCTTTGAAAAGCCAGCAAGCCTGGCCCCGGTGTCAGTTACACAAGGCCGAACGAAAACTAGGATGAATAGTAGACAGCTCTGGTTTTGGTTTGGAAGGGACTGTACAGTAAGGGTACTATATACATAACATCCAACAGCTTAGGCTTCTAAAGGCATTACATCAATGCAGAAAACAAAAAAAAAGAAATATACTGTTGGAACTCAGTGGGTTTCCTCTCCAAGCAGAAGTTGGCATCTCTGACGTACAGATTTAATTGAAGATGCTCTCTAAGAGTTTCTTTTGGTTAATTAACTGAAGTAGACATTCACCCTTTGGCTGGTCTCCATCACACAATATTAAGAGTGTGAAATCAACATTTTCACACATTTTTTTGCAGATTGTTGTTTGTAAAATATGATGAATCTCAAAACAATGCCTGCATGGCAACAAGTTGTTTTCATTTTCTCCAAATACTGCTCAAGAACAGGCGGTTACTGTGGGCAAAAGTGCTGCTGGCAAAACATTTCTGATGAAACAAGAAAAATCAACAAGTGGAGTCAGTGGAAACCTGCAGGCACAGACGTCAGGACTTAACCTGAGCTATTTCAGGAGGTGCTGAGCACACCGCGTCCATCCAGTTGTAATGTTACTGTTGCATGGCTCAGTACAGTCAAACTACAGCCCCCTACATCTCCATTATCAGCAGGTATAAAGATAGAAAGTAGCTGCTGAGGCCGGGGGAGACAGAGGAACGAAGAAGGACAGCAGGGAAGAGATTAGATGCTACAGAGAATGAGGGGGAATTGGTGGTAAATGGAAAATATCATAACAAAGCAGAAGTTTGAAGGAGAAATCAAATCTAGGGGGCTCTTCAGATTGAGAGAAAGAGGAGACGTCAGACCAGACCATGCAGCAGCTAAACAGCACAGATGTAGTAGTTTATCAACTAGAAGCTGTCACAGCAGACCTTTCAGTAGCAAGCAACAGAACATTTTTATTAAGGGGAAACATACCAGTTTGACAAATCTATACTGAAATTATTAATTTGCCCATAAGATTCCTCATTAGTTCAATCCCTAGCTTGCTGTTCAGACCGGCTTGTGGCCTTGTCAATCACTCAGTAGCTAATGTGCAAACCACAAAAATAGAAAACAGAAGAAAAAACATAACAAAAACAAACATCCACCCGCACTATTCCAAAAGTGACAAACTGAAAGTGAACATTAGTGTCTTTTCTCCTTCATGTAGTCCCATTGAGTTCTGTGAGTGTAGGTGTGTGGTGACGGCCTGGCACTCAGGAGCGTTTGAGCTGCGCCAGCCTCTGCAGCAGCTGCAGTTGCCTGGCTTTCAGCTGCTTCCTCTCCTGAGTCTTCTGCCTCTCGCTGGTGTGCAGCTGCTGCAGGTACTCCGTGGCTCGCGTCAAGATCGCCACCTTAGGCGTCTTGGGGCAGTCCGCCAAGCCCGGGATCTCGTCCCGCAGTGACAGGAAACGCGAGCGCAGGTCGTTCCGTCGCTTGCGCTCGAGGAAGTTGTGCGCCTTGCGCTTGTCTGTGTCCTCACAGTCGGAGGACTGGGGGCTGGAGAGGTGGGAGAAGAAGTGGGGCTTCGATGGGGAGCATTGGGGATGGGAGGAGGAAGAGGAGGAGGAGGAGGGAGGGGATGAAGGCGACATGGAGGAGGTAGGAGAGCAGGCGCTGAGGTTTGGCGACTCGGACCTCACCCCTGCCGCGGTTCCATGAGACTTTCTGCCGTCTAAGTTCAGAGGGGTGTGGCCGAGCCGGGGCTGGTGGTAGTGAGAGTTCTGGTGGGGCTGGGTTGCCTGTGTGGAGGCCTCCTGCCGTACCCTCTTGCGAGGAGGTTCAGCTGGCGTGGGGAGAGTGTCCGGGGATGGGGCAGCGTAGTTGTGCTGCTGTTGGTGGATGGAGATGTGGAAACGCTTCATGCCGGGGTCAAGGGGGTCAGCCCGCACCGTTATGGTCACGGGTTTACGGGTATTGACTAGCCGACGTGGTTTTTGCTGCTGCTGCTTGTGCTCCACTGTCACCACGTCAATCTCCTCTTCATCCTCATCCTTGTCGTCTTCATCATCTGAAAGAGCAAAAGAAAACTATTAAGGAAATGTTTTACTTGAGGAAAAGAAAACGTGTGGTTTAGACTTTAGGCATTTGAAAAGGGTGTCCTGCCTCTGGACACTCTCCCTGGCCCTCTGACTCCTCAGCACTATTAAATGCTTCTGTAAAAATGAAACGCACACTCATGAAACCTGCATGATCTCACACACACCAAAATACACACTCTCACTAATGCTGTGAAATCCTCACTGCAGTGGAAAGTCTCTCTATTCATTCATGTGCGGGACGAGAGGCAAGAGACGGAGCGGGTTAAAATGCACTAAGGTGTAAATCAGCAATTCTTCAACTTGTTGAAACAAGCTGACTAATATTCACACATTTAATAAACCATTTGCTGCTGTATTTAGTGGAGGTGGGCGTGTTAAGCGTAAGGAAAGGTCTTATCCACTAGATTCCCGCCAGCTGACTAGACTCTTGGGAGAATTTCAATGTTCTTGTGAAGTCACTTCTAAAAGTAATTGCACCTCTATGGATTCGACGGCTCAGAAAGTGGAATCTCTGCATGAATCGCACAATAAAGAGGGGACGGTTAAAAGGGGTGTGGAGGGAGGGGTGCCCGTCTATTATTTTCATCAGCGTTATGACAAAAGATAACATCTCACATTACCACGCATACGGAACAAGTTGCCCTACAGAGGCTCTTTACTGGAGATTAGGCAGAGGTTGATTCCTTATGATTTGCTCATTCTCCTCTTCTTCCAAGCTGACACTATAGGCCCTGTTAAATACTGCCTCACGTCAAAGAATTCTGCAGGCCCAGCCGACCTCCTAAACGGCTAATCCCGCTCTATTCACAGCGCCCGGCTGGCTGGGACCAAATCCACCCACTGACACAATTGGCGCTGCAGCCTGTTGAGTGGAGGAATGCAGCAACAAGTTCCCTTTGTGACATTCCGAGCACCATTATGCATGGTCCAAGCTCAACATCACATGGCAGCCTGCATACCGAACCCAGTCATATGGGTTCACAGAGGGGAAAATGGGGGGGGGAAAGTAGGACAGGGGAGAGGGATGCCTTTCTTTTCCACTCCTTGTTACTTAAAAAAAAAAAAGTTCCCAATAATGTGTAACTGTCATTATTGTAATGCTGTCACTTAGGAGGCAGGGAGTGTGGTTCGGATATTGTTATCATAAGTCAAACTGGAGGAACAGGGAGAGGTAGCAGCTGGTCTGCTGGAGCCCTGCCAGGCAGCAGATGTTTCAATGGGCGTGTCACTCTCTGGGCTGGAAGCATGTGTTGAATGCACCAAGGTAACGCAATGCAGTCATGTGCCATGCCAGCCCTCACTGCCAGAGAGAGGCCAACCACAGCAAGATGCTGACTGCAGGAGACAGGAATGTCCCCCCACATACCATGAGAAGCCCAATGCACTAAGAATGCATAATGTAACATAGACACAGGGACACGCAGGAGGATATAAGGAGGGAACGGTCGCTCACTTCATCAAACTAGAAGTCAAAGAAAAGCCGGACACTGAAGCTGGATATTCGATCTGTTACTGACCTGATGAGTCGGTGTGAGACTCGGAACCCGAGGACACTTGTTTCTTGCATCCCCCGGTTAACGGGAAAGTGAGCACCGCAGCGGGATCCACACAGTCCGCCGCCAAGCCGCTGAGGGCTGGCGTGTCGACGGGGCCACACTGCGCCCTCCCCGGGGACGTGACTGCAGACGCGGCTGCGACTTTCGCGGTGGCCGCCACAGCCGCCGCCGTCCCGGGACAGGAGGCGCAGCGCTCCGCCACAACTCTCTCCAGCTGCTGGCCGGCCGAGAAGCCGCTCCACATGCAGTCCTGGATGATGATGGAGCTCAGGTTCCCGAAGGAGTCGTTGGTCGCGGTCAGCTTGAAGGGCAGCTCCTGCTGCTGCTGCTGCTGCTGCTGCTCGTCCTCCTGCCCCAGGAACTGCGAGACCCACTCCAGCTTGTCCCCGAGTGACGGGCACAGCAGCCCGACCCGGCCCGACCCTTCGACCGCCCGCACCGGGGACATGGGCGGGGTCGGCACCAGCTCGAATTTCTTCCATATGTCCTCGCTGGGCGCCGTGGACTTGAAGAAATCCTCTTTCGGGTCGTGGTCGTCGTAGAAATAGTGCTGGTAGTGGTCGAGGTGGTCCATGTCCCAGCTTTCATAACGAGGCGCGGCGGAGCTAATGCCCGGCATGGGGTCTGCAGGCTGGCGGCTGGAGGGGGGCGTGGTGGGGGTGAATCACTCCCTGTTCCCTCGGTCTGCGGAGGATACAGAGCCAACATGAGAGCCGAGCACAACAATCACAGCCCGCACCGGAGCGGCACACACAAACCGCTCTGTGCGTAAATACAGCGCAGTTAAAGTTAAACTACTTTGTGTTGCAGCGGAGAAGTTTCGCAACAGTGTTTCGTTACATAACAATGTTTCAGTAGCCTGCTCCACTGTGACAGAGAGGGGGGGGTGTAAGTGACTGCTCAGCACAAAGCACAGGGTGATTAAATTAGACGGAAATAGATTAATTGGATGGAGAGGTATCCCCCCCTCCTGTCTTGTCCTGTGCCAATGAACCTGCTCAGTAAGGAAAGAGGAGTATATGTAAAGTAGTTTCTGTGGCTCCTCCTCGGTTCAACTCCGTATCAAGCTCAAAGAAATCAGCTGCGACAGAATAGGAGGAGGAGGAGGAGAGAGGAGAAAAGCGCAGGTCGTTTAATTAACGGAAAGCTGCGCAAAACCAAATAACTCCAAGCGCCAAATCCATCTCGCGAACAGTAAAAACTCTCCTCCTGAGCTTGTGCGGTTACATCCTCGCATGGGGGGAACTTTCTGTGAAATAAGAGAGAATTTAAAAGAAATAGTTTTACCTGGTGCTGAAAGTGAGAAACCTGCCTGCGCCCTCATAGATCCTCAATTTTACGCGTCCACAATTACGCAGCGCGCACAATGATTCCTGAAAAACGCGAGATGTTTTTTTTTCCTCCACCTTCCCCTGCTGTGGTGGAACTGAGGTTAATGATTCCGTTCAGGCGCAGAGGGGCTGCACACACACACAAACACACATACACATATACGCGCGCACACACACACAGACAGACACGGCTCCGCCTGTGGTCACTTTTCTTTGCAGACTGCTGCACTATGTGATCCGGGAGAAGGAGAGTTGGCTGCTATGCATAAAGGGCGGGTCGTAGTAGCGGAGCCACGCCTACTGTTTAAAGCCGCAGCTCACAACAAAAAAAAAGAGGGATGAGGGAGACGCAGATGGAGAGTTATGAGAGAGAGGGGGGGGTTATATGACACTGATTTCATAAAATCACACTGTTCTGCTTTTGCAATAATTATGCCGACATGATAGCAACGCGCGTGTGTGTGTGTGTAGGTGGGGAGGGGGCTTCAACCACACTTGTGCAATAGTAGGAGCACCTGTGTGTGTAATTATCATGCAGCATGAAGAGGGATGTAAGGAGGAGGGCATCTTCCTCAACAGGGGGAGAGAAGCATTATTGATGTGTGAGTGTGTGTGTGTGTGGGGGTCAGAGAGAGCCTGTTTTCCTCTTCTGGACCTTTCCTAGCGCAAGCACTGACCTTGTCAGGACCATAACACCTCATGGGGACCAAAGCCAAATGAGCCAAGATATCATTTCTGAGATCCTGGTTAAGATTAGGTTATGGTTGGGTATGAATTGGTCAGGGTTACGGTTATGGATATGGTTTGGGTTAGGCTGTCTACGATGAATTATAAATGGCTCAAGGAAGTGCAGTATGGAATTTGGTGCGATTTGGACACAGGATTTGTTCAATATCAATACAATTTGAATAAACAGGCAAACGGCGCTCTGTCGCAGTGGCGACTGAGATTCATCAATGTCAGTGACGTTGTTGATCACAACAACAGCCTCTTCAACAAAATGGCAACGACAACTAATTATCTTACACGTTCCCATAATGGAGACTTGTCTTCCTTATAGGTACAAAAAGTAAGTCCCCATAATGTAAATAATAACATTTTAATGTGAAGACATGTTTTAAAGTCAGGTTTAGGTTAACGTTAGCTTAAGGTTGAGGTTAAGGTACGGGTTAGGGTTAGGCATGTAGTAACTATTGTTAAGGTTAGAGTCAATGTAATGTCGTATGAAGTCATGGAGACATGACTCTGTGTGTGTGTGTGTGTGTGTGTGTGTGTGTGTGTGTGTGTGTGTGCGCCACAGTCACAGTTATTTAATGTGGACATATGGCTGCAGTATCTGGTGTCTTTGATGCATCTCCCTGTAATCGATATCAAGCTTGTGATGTAGAGCCCCCCCCAAAGAGAGTCAGTGTGGAAGCAGCACTCTGTCTCTGCCATGTCGTGTGTGTGTGTGTGTTCGTGTGTGTTTCTTTGTGTGTCCTCAACAGCTGCACACACACATGCATACACGTTCACATGCACAGACACACACCAACAACTGCTGACACTTTTTTTTTTTCTGCTGCCATATAAAACCATCTCGCATGAAACTGTGCGGCTCAAACTTTGCCACACACTCGCTCATGAGGATGATGATCCCTCCCATAACTGCTCCTCTGAAGTTCCCCCCTGCAGCTCGACGGGGAAGCAGACACCGTGAAATCCTTGTCTGTCCACTTCATCTTCCCATCAACCTCAGACGTTCCCCTCCTCCCAGTCCTCTTACCCTTAAACCCCATCTTCTGTCACTCATCCTCTATTCTTCTCTTAATTTTTTTACTCTCGCCTCCCTTTTCACCCAACACATTCCCCCGCCCCTCCTCCGGCGCTTGTATCCCCAGTCACCCCTGATCAAAAAGATCTTGACCCTACATGAAACAGGGAGACTTTAGAGGGTTATATCCTCCTCTTCCCAGGAGAGGAGCCCACAAAGACACAGAACTGACGGAATGGAGAAACAGAAGCTGCAGTTTCCCCCCGTCTGTATCACTCTCTCTCTCTCAGCTCATCCTGTTCCTGATCTCTCTTTCTCTCAGCGCTTTTATCTCATTCCTCTCTCTGTCTCATGCCTTGTTACATTCTTTGAAATGCTTAATCTGCCTCCCTGCTTTGAATTAATTATCAAAAGTGAATGGGTGCAAGGAGCGGCTCCTTAAAATGTACAAAGTCAGATAGAAGATAAAGTAAGTAGATTAAGTGAGTTAAAGGACTCCCCACTATTTGAATAATTTATACCGACAGAAATATGCACTTTCCTATTTAACGCCAACATTTCATTGGCATATCAATGGAAACGTGACACTGGAAAATATTCCTCTTCAGATGCATGTTTTGCGGTGAGGCGCAGAGGGAAATATCTAATTTGCAGTAATTCCCCTATGGATTAGTGAACCTTGTTTGTGTGAAAATAGGAGGGGGTAACTTGTGATGTGAGCGGAAGCTCTGATCTGTCTCGTTCTATTTCTTCACTCCAAAAACACCCAATACATACATGTGAGAAACAGCCTGATAGGATTAGAGAAACCTTGTCACTCAGGAGATACCGATTAAGTGATACCTGCTCCCAGAATAGGGCGGCTGATAATGTTATAATATATAAAAGCATAGTTGCTGGTGTGCAACAATTAAAGCAATACTGCATCATGTCAGCGTTGCTTAGGGGCAGTTTAGTCAGTGAAACAAGATTGTCACACTAATGTTAAATATTTGCTGTTTTTCTTTCCCAGCAGCCGTTGGTGTAAGATAATGTAATGTGGGTTATTTGAATCATTAGATTAGATTAAATGAATCTGTAATGATCCCCAGCGGCCTTCGTGGCAGCAAAGGGCAGGTTGGAATCAATCATATAGAATAATGCTGATAGTAAAAATGATAATCATTATTGGAAGAAAGTGCAGCAGTTATACAGCAGAAAGAAATGAAGACATGCAGATTTACATGAATAAATCTGTGTGTCCATCCATCCATCCATCCATTCTTTTTTACCATTTATCCTTTTAGGGTTGCGGGGGGGGGAGCTGGAGCCAATCCCAGCTGACAGCCTTTGGACTGTGGGAGGAAACTGGAGAAAAACCAACACAGACCCGGGGAGAACATGAAAATTCCACACAGGAAGTCCCAAGCTTGGATTCAAACCAGAAACCGTATTGCTTTGAGATCAGCGCACCACCATGCCACCTTCAATCTGTGTGTATGTGTCAGATAGATGCAGATGTAGTTGAGCATGAAAATGCGCAACGTTATCTCCCACAGTGTCATTCAGATTAGACTTTGGCAGAAAGTATGCAGAGAAATATAACTCACTAAATATAACCAGTCAAACCTTTACTGACAGGAGTACTAATAATGATGCAACAGGTGTAGAACTATTTCCCAGAGGAAGACAAAGGAAGGAAGGAAAGAAGAACAGGACATGGAGCAGCAGGGAGTGTCCCCCTCCCCACCCCACCCTCCTTTCTCTTCCTGGGTCACCCTTTACATCATTCCTACTCCTGCCCCGCTCCACCCGACTCTGACCTTCCAGACTGATCAATGAACACCTAGTCTGGGACCCACCCACCAACGCGTCGGTGCTGTCTGCTGCAGCCACAGGTTCACTTCAACTTAATCTGGCAGGCTGCGAAGGAAAAGGGACAGCTGCTACCCACTGGATGGCGTCGACCTCCTGCTGACACACACACACACACACGTTGAGTGAGAGGATTGCCTTTCAGTCCAGATGCTCATTACATCAGGCCACTGCACACAGGAGCTGCACACACACACATACATACACATTTACACACCTCAATTTTCTTTGTCCAGCTCTCCACCTCACTCCATTATCATTTTTCTTAAATGGTCAGTTCACCCAAAATACAAAAAAAACAATGGTCTCACTTCCCTCCGCAGCGGACATAATTTCAGTTTTCTTTGTCCGAGTTCTGAGATATTGTCTCTCATCTCTCAGATTTCCTCCACTCCAGCACACACAGGGGCTCATGTTGTAGTTAGTTCGACTCTCAGCATTAAAAAACAGTATCTTTGTATCTCTGGGTTTTCTCTTTTTTTTTTTCAATATGACATCTGCAAATGTTCACTCCTATTTTCTTTGGGTTTGGGATGGAGATCTTAAAACCAGAATGAAAAATTACAATTTTTTAAATCCGGGAATTTAATCTCTGGAGGCTCAGAAGAACTCAGTCTCGACCTCATGTCAATCAGCCTCTTCTTATAATTGCAGGGGTCTGACATGGACACACACATACCTCGGGGGGTAGTCTTATTGTGATGTCAGATCAATCTGATTAAAGCACACCCACACAGCTCTGGTGAAGCTGAGTTAAACTCTCAAGAACCCTGCTTGCTCGCCATCATTTTTCTTTACTTTCTGGATCAGATTGAAACACTTTCTTGTAAAAATCTCTCCTCTTGCAGCTTCAGAGCAGAAGTGGGTGGGGGGTGTAAATCTGATCTGTGGCTGGAGATCTCTGGTCCTGAGCCGATCTTATAGGAGAGGCAGGGTGTGTGTTCACCTACAGATGGGTACCCTGACACAGATGGACCTTTTACACACACACACACACACACACACACACACACACACACACACACACACACACACACACACACACACACACACACACACACACACACACACACACACACACAGATCAAAAGAGGGAGTGTGGCTTTAGCTCGTCAAGAGTGAAGACTGATGGATGGAGGCATCTGTGTTGTTTGGAGACTAAAGGGGGTTTACAGATAACGAAAAGACATCTTCCACATCCAGCACGGGCAAAACAATATCTGTGTGTTATTTAAAGTTTCCTCTACATCTGTAACTTATGCCGGCGAGGTGTCCCTTAGTCCAAAGAATTACAAAAGGCCTACTTTGAAGATGTTCTGAAGCAGCATGGCATCACGGGAGTTGTCGTCTTCACCATCATTGGCGATGAAAATCATGTTCACGGATGATGTCATGTATTCAAGTTTTATTTGTGTTACCGAGCAAACGGCGGAGGCTTTCTGTGATCGGCACCACCAACTTGTCCCACCTTTATTGCCATTGCCAAGCAACAGAGCTGAAGTTGGAAGCGACGAGAAAGTTTGAATGCCCCTTGCCTGATACTTAAGCATCAATAATGGTTTGTTACTGAAGCGCAATGGTTCCTGGGATAAGTTGTGCCGGGATGGTGTCCCTGGGAGAGTTTGTTTCTTGGGGAGGAAAGAATGCATTTGTCGGCCACATTTGACCACTGTGACATAATCGGCCTTCAAATGCAGCCATGGAGGGATTCAGCCCCTGAATCGAGACGTAACTGTTGTTTGACTCAGGAGTTATAGCAGAGAAGGGTAAACTGGAGATGACGCAGTTTAAAAGGCGACCAAAATCAAACATCGCGTTACCTTGAATAAAATTGGGTATTTTTCTGGGTTTGAACATTTTGGATAATACAAGTACACAAGTTAACAAAATGGGTCTAGTTATTTTTAGACATCTTAAGGAAGAATCGTTTCATATAATATCATAAAATCAAAAAAAATCAAGGTAGGAAATATACACCATCACACCACATGGACACACACAGTTTTATCTCCCTATGAATCTACGTTGTAAATGTTTGGTCCTGTAACCTTTCTGTCTTCTTAGGTCGGCAAGTGTCACGTTTCCGTAACTGTCGAGTGAGCATAAACAACAGCTGCGTGTAATCAAACGAGATATTGATTTCAATAAGACGGCAGCACAGCTAATGATTAGCAGTTATAGAAAAAAGCAACAAGGCGACAGGAAATCCATTCAGCCTGACGTGGATCAGACGCAAACCCAGCAAGCCTCACGTGTAACGAACACACCATCACCATAATGCACAGACAGGTAAATCAACTTCCTGCATGGCATTGCATCTGCACGAGCACATGGGAGAGTCCATCCCATATTGCACACACACACACACACACACACACACAAACAGAGCAGCACTGATTTTCAAGCTGTTGTTACTCAGTTGCTCCTCTTCTCTGTTCAGTGACTTTTACTGCATTCTGGGTAGAAATCAATTCTGGAGGAACTGGCTGTCAGCACAGACTGTACCCTGGAGAGACAGGGGAAGAGGGGGGTTGGTGGTGGGGCAAAAGAGAGAGAATTGGAGTAAGAAAAAGAGAGGGGTATATACAGTATGTGGTGTGTGAGAAAGCGAGGGAACAGCAAGGGTCTGCGGGAGACAGAGAGAAGAAGACGAAGAGGAGGGGGAGCACAAAAGATACGGTGCAAAATAATGAATAAGAGGAGGGGGAGAAGAATGGAGTTACTGCCGGGTAAGAGAGGGAAGGGGGTCTACTACATCAAGAGTGTGAGGGGGACGGAGGGAGGAGAAGAGAGAAAAGAAAGAGTATGCTGGAGATTTGGAGAGGTGAAGAGATAACTGTTCACAGGAACGAACTTGTGATGCAATTACATAACTGATATTTGGCAGGGCCGCGTTATTGAGCATTCTTGAGGCATTCCACACACACACACACACACACACACACACACACACACACACACACACACACACACACACACACACTGACAGATACACAAACACACACAGTCAACACAGAAGTATAGATAATCCTATATATGCACACAAAAAGTAATAAACAACAAATACAAGCAAATGGTGTCTGCTAACATTTCCACCCATGAATCACTGAGATTACATTGCATAACTGCAGTCTGGGAAATTATCGGTGTGTGTGTGTGCATGTGTGTGTGTGTGTGTCTCCATGGATCATAAACGACTGAGGTGATTGTCTTGAATGTGTCTGCAGAAAAATGCACTTCAGCTCTAGTGGCATTCATTTTTTGAGCATTGCATTGTAACATTGCCTCCAGCTGGTGATGGTCTAAATCCATTAACAATTAACGAAACACTCAGTCATGTTTTAGTGGTGGAGATGAAGTAGATAATTAGTACAGCACCTTTGACAGAGCAAAGTGTCCACAGAGATGGCAGATGTTATGTCTGTATGACGGCCGTTAGTGTTGGAGCCACAACTTCAAATGCACGATCAGCTTTTGTTGGTTGTGGCTGGTGATATAAATCTAGAAATGAAACCAATTTCAGAACGGTCCACTTGCTAATTGGATCTACTGGCAAGATTTTTGTTTTGATAAGAGCAGCTTTAAGTTGGAGGACTTGTGTCATTCCAATGCATACATCAACAAGGTCGGTAAAGTAAGTTAAGGTTTGACCTCCATCACATCCATCGAAAATTCAGATATGAGGATGGTGTCCTTAAAGCATCTCTGTGTCCCTGCACATCTCTCGGTACATTGCATGGATCCGCGGCGTCCTCTCTGCTGCATGTCAGAACATGCCGTTCAGTAGTGAGACATCTAGTGGTGAGAACCAAAACCACACCAGACTTGCTTGAGAGCGCCACACATCTCTGTGATCAGTTTATACATTTTACCATTACCATTTAAATCCCCACAGTGGGAAACAGGCACTGATCCACTTTAACTTTATTCTATGTATATTTTTCATTGTTATTTTATTGATATGCTCTGCTACTCGTGGCATCTATTGCCCTTTTGCAACACACACACACACACACACACACACACACACACACACACACACACACACACACACACACACACACACACACACACACACACACACACACACACACACACACACACACAAACTATTGCAGTACAGAAAAATCGGTGTCTCAATCTCATCTCAGTCTTCAAACATAAGACATTTTTCTTTACTTACTGGTTCAGATTGAAACACTTTCTTGTAAAAAATCTCTCCTCTTGCAGCTTCAGAGCAGAAGTGGGTGGGGGGGGTGTAAACCTGATCTGTGGCTGGTGATCGCCGGACCTGAGCTGATCTTAAAGCCTGGAGGCAGGAGAGGCAGGGGTGTGTGGTCACCTACAGATGGGTACCCTGACACAGATGGACCTTACACACACACACGCACACACACACACACACACACACACACACACACACACACACACACACACACACACACAGATCAAAAGAGGGAGTGTGGCTTTAGCTTGTCAACAGTGAAGACTGATGAATGGAGGCATCTGTGTTGGTTGCAGAGTAGAGGAGGTTTACAGAGGAAGGAAAGACATCTTCCACATCCAGCCCCAGCAAAACAATATCTGTGTGTTCTTTAAAGCTACAAAGGACCTCCTGTGTTTTCTTTATTATGTAACAGTTAGCTATAATGGCTCCTGTAGGTTTGAATGAACTCTAATTACCATAGTGACAGCGTGGAGACATAGTTAATCAGCTAAACTTATCCTGACGCTGCAGATGAGATGATTTATTTCTAAATAGGCACCATAGGTTTCTTTTGCAACAGAGGAGAACAAATGGAGATATAAATGAGGAGGAGGGTAGACCCACTCATCTGATAATTATTTCTGATTAAAATCAATTGACTTTTGCAGAGTTAAGAGGATTTCTACTCTGCAGGTGTGATTTTATGATGATTCAAACCAAAACAAGACTGTCATCCACACAACCGCTCCAGTCATTAGCAGTATGTCATGGTGCATTCTCCATTTTATTCATTTAATAGCTCTGAGATCATATGTTTAGCTTCCAGATACTGGAGACATGTTTTCAGAATGGTGAGCATGACAAAGAGGCAACCAACCCACCGTCCCATCTCAGCGGGTCCCTCAAGTGCAGCCAACTGTTCCCAAGGAGTAAAGGATGCAACGAGTGGATCCTTATCGGGCCAACTTGTCCTATAGACGAAGCAAACCAGCTAGCTATGCAAGCGACCAAGTTGCAGTAAGCACAGTTCAAAGTAGCTAATGATGCAATGGTAAGAGCTGGTGACTCAAATAAGAAATCCTCTGCAGACTAGCTCTTCTTCATTTGGTTTAACCTTTGCTTTCCGGAGTCTTACAATAGACACGGCACCTGAACTGGGACACAGCTTATATGACAAATAACGGCCATGTCTCTTTAAACCGGCGGTGCACACAGAATTTATTTTTATGTTTCATCAGACTGGATGTGTATGCAGTTTCGTGAGTTTTCACGCATGTTTAGGACCTCACAAAATGTGGTGGAAGACAAAAATGAAGGGAACAATAGGGAACAATTCGGCGCTCGGGCCCTCATTATGTTGCCGCTATTAAATAACTCTTATGCAAGCAAGACCAAAGTATACATGTGGGTTATTCTTAGGTAAAGATGACCGCCTCCAGTCAAAAATCCAATCTCTTGTACCGTGGAATGAGAGGAGAATCTAATTTATTTTTCTGTAATGGGAGGTGATCACAGAGAGTTGTCTCCCAGACTAAATAACGATGGTGTGACTGTGATAATGCTCCAAGAGTCAGTGTGAGAACACGTGTAGAGGGAGGATGAAGTAAAAGTGCATACAAAGGACAGATTGAGCCTAAAATGCGGCTGCATCTTACTTGATGGAAATCCTGAAGTGACAGGGGAAGACCCATAAGAATTGTGGGAGTTCCTTGTCCAGCGTTTGACGCGAGGTGTCTTCCAAATGACACATAGTGCGTGTTCAGAGCCCACACACAATCTGCTGCTGAAGACCATATATTCATTGGGTCCTCACCCTTCACCCATCGACAACTCTTCACCTCCCCCCATCCACAACCAAGGAAATCACCCGAGGAAGACACAATGGTTAACTTTCACAATACCTCCTCAGCTACTCTTCAACTGTTGCCAAACTGTGGCTTCCAATTGTTTGTGTGAATGTGTGTGTGTGTGTGTGTGTGTGTGTATCTTTTCCTTATTGTCTGTGAAACATATGGCCTTCTGACACCGCAGCCAGAAGGTCACTGGCTAAAGGAATTCAAGTCATTCTGGGAATCTTTCTATCTCCCTTTTTGCTTAATAGACTTATATAGTTATAATGCACTCATGCTTGAAAATGCTCACACACACACACAGTTAACCACATGCCTGTGCACACACACACAACTAATGTGTATATTTGCCACAAATCATTCTATCGTTTAATTCATAAATGGCCTATTTTGATTTACTACCCACATGTTAACTCACTAATTGTCTTCTTTGGCTATTGCACTCTACTGCCGCTCTTTACACTGCCACAATGAGCTCATATAGATCCTTTTACATGCATCGGTGGGCAGTAACTAAATACTTTTACTCAAATACTCAAACACATACGTCTGCATTTATCGATTTCTTGGTCACTTTGTGGCAGGAACTGCAGAGCAGGTTGACAATTATCTGCTGGTTCATCAGTAAAACCGATGTCTTTTATTTTACACTTAATCATTTCATTCATTGTTAATATGAATATATTGACGATGTTGTAAGCTACCTGTACTTAAGAATTTTACTTTATAATTCTACTCCACCACAACGGTCTCATGAATTTTTATTTAGTGATTGTGAAATGTGAAATACCTTATTGTCATTATATTTAGGCTATATTATTTATTTTAAAAACTATTAGTGAAGTCCATTTGTGATAATAATCAAATAATATAATCTAGTGCTGATCATACTTTACTTTTACCTGATTGAGATTTTAGAATTATTCATTTCTAAATGAATATATTTACATGATGATATTTCTACTTTCTCCTGGATGAAGGATCTATGTATCATAAATATAGAATGGACAAATAAAAAGCTTTGGGACACTCTTGAGTCATTTAGATCTGGAGTTCAGGAGCATTATGTTTTTCCCGTTAAGAATAATAGGAAAACTTCCTTCACATGCCCCTGTCTGTTTGTTTGTTTGTTTGTTTGTTTGTCTGTCAGCAGATTACAGAACGAATTCCCACGAAACTTGGTGGAAGGATGGGACGAGGGCCAAGAAAGAAGCCATTACATTTTGGCACAGATCACGGCAAAAGAGGCAGATCCAGGAATTGTTTTTCGACTTTCTTTAAAACATCATGAGGTAGGGTGTTTTTTTCAGGGAATAATTCAGCGATATTGAGTTTTAAAAAACAGACACATTTAAGCAACTGATATCTGTGTGTGTGTGTAATGTGATGCAGCTTGACTGTTGGTGCCTTTTCTTCCTCTGTGGCCTTTTCTTGTGACTATGTGAGATTTTCAAAATGAATAGACTGATTTGTTTTTCTAATGTTTTCCCCACTTTGCCGTATACGTACCAAACTATGCCCCCCCCACCCGCATTGTGTGGGATGTATTGCCCTGTGAATTTTGCATACCATTGCACCCCTAACACACACATCCATACAAACACAACCTGCTCACAGACACACAGACTAGGCAGATGTAATCAGGAGCAGATATCAATGAGGAGCATCTTGTTACTTCTTAACTGTGGGGAGGGAAAGATACACACTAACCCCATTGTGAGTCTACTTATACCTTGGGGGAAGGGATGAGAGATGAATGGGAGGGAGGAAGACAAAAAAAAATGCAAATGGTTCAACAATCAACTGAGAGGAGATAGAAGGGAGTGTAAAAGATGTCAAAAAAGATGAAGGAAAGAGCAGACGTTGGGATGAAAGTGGGGGTTAAAGATGGTGCTGCTGCTGGGTTTGGATAAAGAGATATAGGATGGGTGAGGGGGTGGAGCGATCAGACCCAAGGGAGAGGCTCTGATGGTGGGCTGCGGTCTCTCAAGCCCTAGCCTCTTGCCTTGGGGGCTCTGGGTGGGCTTCCATGTGTCGCTCCTTGGTAGTGACAGATGTCTTTCTTTCTGAAGCAGCAATAAGTAACCACTAATCAGCATGGGGTGTGTGATACTGTAATAGAAGAGAAGGAGGAGGAGGTGAGAGGAGTCACAGAGGAAAGAGGGAGGAGGGGGAGTGGAGGGGAGAATGTGAACAAGCCATATAGCTGCAAAGGTGCAATGCAAAACTTTTTCTGTGTGCAGCTCTTCTTGGTAGAGTGTGTGCGAAACGTGCTCGTACACGTGGCGGCATTAAATCTAGCATTGCACTGCCCACCCCCCCCCCCCTGCAAGATAGAGTGGTCATGATGAGAATGTGTGGCTGACGTGAATATATGGTGGCAAACATAAACTCTGTGTGCGTGTGTGTGTGTGTATGTGTGAGTCCGACTGTGGTGATGCAGTATCCTCCAGGGATGCTGATCCTCAGGTCGAGCCTGTCAGTCACGGTGATTGATCAGTCCTCAGCCCATCCCTCCCTCATTCCAATCCGATCCCTGTCGCCCTCTCCTCCCACTCCGAGCCCCCGGTGATTAATCACTCAGTCAGTCAGACAGGTAGCAGTGACATCATCCAATACCCGACCCAACCCACCCACCCTACCCACTTAAAGAGATACAGTGTGAATCAGCGCTGAGCATATAGATCACTTGTAGTCCCTGAAGTAATCATGTTTACACTCTCTTACATTCCCCGTGTGATACAAAGCAGTGTGACAAAGAGGATGTGCTGCACTGGAGGTGACCTGATTGCTTGGTAGTCACACTTAAAAGCTGTGTGAGCTGTGTGCAAGTATTATGATCTAATGGGAAAATAAAGATGGATGCTGATATCATCACTGTCCATGAGAACTCATCACACTGCAGCACTTCTATCTATCTATCTATCTATCTATCTATCTATCCATTCACTCCATTTTCTGTACAAAATATCATATGTATTCTTATTCTATGATTGTATATCTCTAGATACAAATGTAATCGTGTTATTACTACGTCTAAGTTTATTGCTTCGTGTGTATTACCACTAAACAACTACGTTTTTCACTCATCTGCATTATCACCTTGAATCTTGAATAGTACACAATCATTGACTTTTACTGCCCCCTGCTGGACATAATCTTTCCCTACACACAAGGTTTATACATTATATACAGTAGCCTATAATAGGTTTTGAATAGTAAACAGTATTACTAACCAGTACAAATGGACTGTTAATACAAAGGGGTATAGTTGGAGTTGGAGTTTTAGCGAGATCAAAATAATGCAATTTGGAAAGTGTGAGCATGGTACACTGAACTTAGTATTGTGAAACGCTTGGGTCGCGTGTGTGTGTGTGTGTGTGTGTGCACTGCTAACTCAACTGCACCTTTGGTTTATGAGATCATCACCTGCTCAACCTGCTGCAGTGTTTACACCTTGACTCATTCATCCACATTCTGCCAGGTTGTTCAGTCATATAATGTGGCAACAGTGCAGCCATTAACCCACTTTCTGAAGCTTTGTCTGTTGGACTCTCCCTCCCCTGCTTGAACAACATTCCAACCTACCTGTGACCCGTGACGTGTGACCTGTTACCTGTAATGATAATAAAAGAAAATAATAATAACTTTATTTATCGAGCACTTTTCAAAATCTAAGTTACAAAGTGCTTCACAAGGGCGGCAAAATAAAACAGACAGGTCATAAAGCACAGCAAAAATGTAAGAATCACAAATATGAAAAGACAATATTCATTTAAAAGATCTCTAAAAGACATACAATTCTTTTAAATTACATTTTTAAGAATACTATTCTATAAAATAGAATAATTCAGGTTAAATCAGAAGAGGCTCTCCGATAACAGTATGTTTTAACAAGGGATTTGAAAGACTCAGCTGACCTGATTTCGTCAGGCAGATCGTTCCAGAGTTTTGGGGCCCTCACAGCAAACACTCTGTCCCCTTTAGTTTTTATTTTGGTATTTGGAACACTTTGCCCGAGGATCTCAATGTACGTGACGACTCGTAAAATACTAAAAGGTCTGATATGAAGCTGGGAGAAAAGCCATGGAGAGCTTTAAAAGTAATCAGTCAAATCTTAAAATCAATTCGAAAACATACAGGGAGCCGGTGTAAAGCCGCTAGAAAAGACCTGTGACCTGTTACATGTGATCTGTGACCTGACAGTCAGTCTGCTCTACCGTGTGGAATCATCATCAGACTCTTAACTTTGTTTTCTTTTACACTTCTTAAATCTCCCTCTGCCTTTTAATTCTACTTGAGTCCAGACTATTCTGAGAGAAAGCCTCGCAGCAGTAAATAAGTACTTGCTTTTAAATATACTTAAATCATTAGAAGTACTTGCAAAGTGAACCCTGTTCCCTAATGCGCTGGTCTACTTATTACATCATTGTGGCTGAGTCTCAATCTCCTCTGAATCCATTTCAGCTGTTTCTTTTTCACCAGTGATGCTGCTGCTGCAGGGGGCCGGGTCTAATGTAGCCTGCCTGCTCTGATTGGCTCAGTGGACCAATTCCCCTCTCTTATTGATAACTTAAAAAATATAATAATAATAATCCAAGTGACGTTTTCACTAGTGTGTTTCATCTAAATTGTACAAATTGCTGTTCTCTTCACCCTAGAATGGGCCCTTTATAAATTTAAATACTTTATATTCACTTCGGGAGCAGGTCCTCTCTACGGAGGCCACCATGTTCTTTACAGTAGCCCAAACACCTTTTGAGTTTTTATGACAACTGAAGGCTACCACGGGTTCTCTTTCATGTTTGGAAGGGAAGGGTGAGGTGAGGGGTATTCAGCTGCATGCAACTTCACCACTAGATGTCACTAAATTCTACACACTGAACCTTTAAGTAAAGCACACATACATGAAAAATCGACTTGAGTACAGTTAAAAAGTAATTGTACTGTGTTATATCCCACCACTGCCTCTAGGTGACAGCAAAGTTGCAGAAATATAAGATCAGAGAAGAATTTCCAGGGTAACTTCACCTTCTACACTCTAGCAGTGAGTATTGTTTATAAAGTCTGTGTAGATTCTCAGTCATCCAGGTCATGGTATCTTCACAAGTTGTAAAAGTATAAAGGCAACTGGACTTGCTTCTGTTGCTTGAAGACGTTGCACCTCTTGCCCAAGAGGCTTCTTCAGCTCTAAATGACTAATGGGAAGTTTTATGCATTTGACCTGGGTCTGATTACAAGAGGCCATAGCAGCAAGTGATAACTGGAATATCACTGAAGTGGAAATAAAGATAATGGCTAATGATTTCTCCTGAGTGTGTTCATGGTCGCATTGGAAAGTAAACAAACGTGTGAGATAACAAACTACTTAAAACACAACATATGTCTAAGTCAAGTTTGGGCCTATTTCAATAACAAAACATGCCACACTTGTATTATTTACTATTATTTATTAGAAATACTAAGATGTTGTTCTATACCTTACAGATATCCCACTGGTAATTGACAGAAAATACACTGCAGTGAAATGGAAGTCAGATCTCCCATTGCCAGTTGGACTGTGGATCTCAGAAGTGAACAGCTGCACACATCTGGAAAAGAAAACCTCCTCATTAAGAAATAAGATGAACCTTTTCTATAAAATACAGCAACCTCGCATCAATTACATAGTCAAGAACCTCCCATTTCACATGATCGAATGATCACCTATATATATATATATATATTTAACTGATGCCACATTTTTTATATCTTCTTCTTTTTAAATATATATTTTTTTCTTCTTATTTCATCTTTGGTAGTTCAATTTTTATTTTTATTGTCACGTACCTTCATAAAACATTTGTAGTAATATAAATATAAATAGATATTTGCGATGTGTTTAATTTGCAGTGTTTTTGTATCATCAATGTAATAAATGTTAAAATATAATATTTTTAAAAATAAAATATTCAAAAAGGAGAGAGATGGCATGAATAACAGAAACAAAGCGGCAGAGGTTGCACACACACACACACACACACACAAAACAGATCATGTGTTCACAAATCAACTAGTTGGCAGCGAACTGGTGAACTCCAGTTTATTCTGACTGTCCTTGTCTATTTTCTCCGAAAGGGACACACACAGCAGACACACACCAGACAAACACAAACACACACACACATAAACACTCACGCAAACGTCACAGTTTCCATCCTCAACGTAAATAAACCCTCCTGGAAGCATAACCTTACACAGACGGCTGAATGCGGCCTTTATTATGACACAGCAGCTGCTCCTGTCCCCACATTACATTCTGTCACATGATGGGTCAGAGTCACAGAATCATTTGAAAGTTACCATCAACGCAGTGTCTGATAAGTGACCAGAAACAAGCTACTCATCCACGGGCCGATCAATCTGTGGAACCACAGTGACCGAGCCGACATTAATGTTAATGAGTATGAATGACCTTTTGTCTAGTCTGAAGTAACCTGCAGGGGAATCATTACACAGACCCACCACAGGGACCTCCCATGTGCCACTGGGCCCATGATCCACTGTGAAAACTCTACAGCCAAAACACAACACAGAGAGTGAGGTCAGTGTGTAAGTCAGCTGCTGTTGTGGTGAATGATACTATCAAGTCAGTGTTTGTAGAGGCTGTAGTTTCATTTTATTGCCTTTGATGTTTACAATAGCGTAGTGTAAAGGGATAATGGACTCGGCTTTCTTTTTTTTATCATAGTGGAATTCTCCATCTCACATCTATACAATTACACTTTGATCGAGTGTGTGTGTGTGTGTGTGTGTGGGGGGGTAATTTGCTTATCACCTGTGTTTGTGTGTGACTGCATATATTATATATTTGTATCTATTTACGTTTTGGTTCAAATCCTGGTCTGGTCCGGGCCCTTCTGTGTGGAGTTGTGCATATTTTCACATTAGTATTTGATGCTGTTATGCATAAATTCATAACTAGTTTTCAAAATAAGGAAGAGGAACAAAATACATCATAACAAAAAAGAAACAAAGAAAAAAACTGTAGGGAGGGTTTATATTTAAACATTTTACAGTTGTTGTGTAATTCCCCTTTTCAATCATTTCTATTGATAATCATGTGATACAGATCCCATGACTTTATCGCTAAACCGGATCTATTTTCCTATTTGCTGGTAAATACATGTCCATTCTCGTATTTTCTAGTATCTATCTATCCATCTTTAGTTTATATAACCATTACGTCTGGATTTGATTGTCAAGTCTTGTGACAGCCTTTCTCCTGGCTGTGAGTAGAATTTTGACCATGATCACCATCATCATCATCATCATCATCATCATCATCATCATCATCATCATCATCATCTGTTTGAAAAGTGCTTTTAATAATGCTCAAAGCCCGATAAGACCACACATTGAAAATATAAGATACACGTCATATATTCAATGTGTGAGTTTACACAGCATATACCACGGTCATCATGAAAGTCCCAGGGATGAATGCAGTGGTATGCAGTGTACTTCTCGTGAGGGGGGTCAGGAGTTGAGTGGGGAACTAACAATGAAACTTGAGCTTGCTAACACTCGTGGCCAACAGTCATTGCGAAACTTTTTCCTCTGCCGTAGAAATGCAATAAAACATTTATATTTTGCACATGTATTTAATCACGGATCATTCAGTTGATGAGCAGAAAAATAAAAAAGCCAAGGATCTGTGGTTTAATCGTTTCTGAAGAAAACCTTTACTGTAATTGGGACAAACCCTGTGACTTGAGAAACTTGAAATTATTTTGTGTTGACATCTAGCACCAGAAGGGAGGGGGTGCAGTATAACTTGGAAATTATGCAAGTGGAAAAGTGGTTACTGCTTGCAATCATCAAACCTGACTGAGGCAGGGACATTTAGTGTATGTTTACTTGTGCTTTGGTGTTGCTGTTGCCGTCCTTCTGCTTTATCACTAGAGCAACCGCAGGGAATGTTTTCGTGTTATGTGCAGTTGAGCTTGTTCTGTCCGTGCATGTCTTATTTTCGTTCTCACAAATCTCCTGTTCTCCTTCTTTTTCTGCAATCGTGCCTGAAAAGTCCCTGGAGCTTCTCTGATATCTGCATCATCTCATCCAGATACCGTCTGCAGGCGCACTGTTGACATTAAAATGACGTCCTCAGTCATACAGACATGGCACCAGTGTGATGTTTTCAATATCACCCTTAAGCACTTTATAACATGATGTTCTTTTAATGGTTTTTTATCTCGCTGTGCAGAGAACATGAGAGGACATGATCTCCACTCCGGTCACAGCCTCCTGCTGGAGTGAGATGAAACCTAACTCTGAACTTTCTCTGAACCTTTACAGCGTTTGGACAATTTGCATTTAAAGCTGCAGCAGTTTATGTACTTTGTGCAAATTCAACAGTAAAAAGCCTGTTGTACTTCCCCTTATTCACCGCTGCTATAAGCCTCTAATAAGTACCAAAACAGTTTATTACCGTGACATCATATGATTTCTGGGAACTGAGTTTCAGAGCAGTGGGGGCCAGTCGATGTTTAACTTTCCCGAGCTCTGCTTTATGCAAGTTCTCTCTATCCCAACCTCACCTGAGGCCTGGATGACCCGCAGACGTGCAGACAAACAGTCAGTCAACCTCAACTCTGTCATCAGTCTGGGTTTGATGTCTGAACGCCAACAAGTTCAGACGACACTGATAACAGCCAGGTTCAATGTCCTGTCACTCTGAGCCACACCATCAAGAAACACGGACTTTGAATCAATCACCTCAGTGTGTGTGTGTGTGTGTGTGTGTGTGTGTGTGTGTGTGTGTGTGTGTGTGTGTGTGTGTGTGTGTGTGTGTGTGTGTGTGTGTGTGTGTGTGTGTGTGTGTGTGTGTGTGTGTGTGTGTGTGTGTGTGTGTGTGTGTGTGTGTGTGTGTACAGGCATCGCCATAGGCTGTTGTGTCTGCAGCAGAAGTGGGGTCATGACACCGAGAGAGGGTAGCTATATTCTTGGGAGTTGTTTTTCTTTTTCTCTGCAGGTTTCTATGGTGGCCCTGGAGTGCAAATCACGAAACACAACGACAAATCACAAAACACAACGGAAAATATGAAAACACAACAGCAAGTAAGAAAATACAACAACAAATAGGAAAACAAAACGACAAATATGAAAACACAAATAAGAAAATGTGATCATCACCTTGTTAAAACGTTTACTGAGCCATTTCACAGCACATTTATTTCACACACACTTACCATGGAGAGATAAAATCGTTTCATGCATGTCCGGAAAAACAGGAGCGATAACATTCTGATGTGGGTTTAGGATACGATGACTTTGCATGTTGAAACCAGTCCCTCACCTCTCATGCCCTGAAGAACTTCAGTTTTTACATTAAATGTTTCACTATCTTCATTTCAAGCAAATCCCTTTGAATTTACACACAATGAGGATAACAAACGTGGCTTTTGAATGTAAACTTAGTGCATGTGGCTTTTTCCTTCATTTCGCCAGTAGAACACATTAGCGATGTTAGAGCAGCCTACATGAAGGTAGTACTATAGGCATCATTATAATAAAGAGCTCATGAAATGCTATATTTTGAGAATTCCTGCATCAGTTTGTGCGCAGTAAAAGTGTTTAGTGGTGTTGCATCAGCACGAACAAGTGAGAATGAGTAGGCGAAGGGAAATTAAAGAGAGCAGCTTTTGATGCCAGTCACAACATCGGTCTGAAGATTACAGCCACAAAGAGATGTTGAGCCCGAACAGCCAAGTCAAGGTGAGTCACACAGAAATCGTGTGGGTCACAATTTATAGCTTGCAGGTAAATTACTATATGTGTGGTATGCATACCTCCACCAAGGCCACTGTGTCACCATGTTGCTTATACGTATTGAGATCAGATGCATATGCCGACCATATAGGGAGAAATAGTCTGCTTACAATTATACCGGTAAGTATTAAATATTGGCACTCTAAATATGTCTGGTGTCTTTTCTAATAAATATCTCAGTATTATTTGTTGAGAAATTTCCCAAAATGTAAAAAAACAAAACCCGTCTTACAAAGTTAAAGAGAGTGAAATAAAAATCAATTGAATCCTTTCCTGTCCATACTGCACCAAGTTTCAATAAAATTGTATAAGTAGTTTTCCTGTCATCCTGCTCATAGAAAGGCAGAGGAAGCATAAGCTCCTTGGCAGAGTGAGTTATGACCCACGACCCAGAAAGGTACAAACCGCTGCCCAGTAAAACAGTTTCCTTCACTTCATGTGAAAATACCTGAACTTCTGGACAGTTCCTCTTTCCTCTATAACTCCCTGGACACAGTTTTATGTATATGTGTCTTTATGTATACCTCTGTGTGTGTGTGTGTGTGTGTGTGTGTGTGTGTGTGTGTGTGTGTGTGTGTGTGTGTGTGTGTGTGTGTGTGTGTGTGTGTGTGTGCGTGTCCTTCGTCCTGACTTTCCATCCCACCTGTAGCTATGTATAACCGCTTCCTGGGTGACGCACAAAGGCTCAACCTTTCGGACAGCTTCAGCATTCATAGCATTGCATCCCTCTCTCTCCCATGAGGCTGTATACCGAACACAAACACACATACAATATATACAGTACATACACACACACACATGCCAAATGACTTAGGCCTGCATTTGTTGTGCCCATGCCTGGATCAAGTTTTTCCAGTGTGACTGTGTCCCCGTTTGGCCTCATTTTCCAACACTGCAGACAAAGCACCACAGAGCAAATCCAGAGGCATCATTTCAAAACTGAAAGTATCTCCTCCAAGTTAAACGCAGGGTCACAGCAGTTCCTGCACAGATACATATTTAACCTCTCTGGATGCTTTTCCTTCAGCCGAGCTGCAACAAATGGGATGGGGAAGTTAATCCGTGGGAAAGTATCATGTTAGATCAGGGTTAGGTCTCTCAGGATGCAGTGTGCAGGCTTTGTCTTGCTGGACTACATCCCCCTCTCACGTAGAAGGCGGCACAGGTTCTGATCCAGGGTCTTTTTATCTCAGGCCTACTGCAACTCCCTTGTGGCTGGTCTGCCTGCCAGTGCCATCCGAGCTCTGCAGCTCATCAATGCAGCAGCTCGACTGGTCTTCAACCTACCTAAGTTCACTCACACTACACCGCTCCTCCGCTCCCTTCACTGGTTACCAGTGGCTGCCCGTATCCGCCTCAAGACACTAGTACTTGCGTACCGTGCAGCGAACGGATCGAGACCCAGCCTACATCCAGGACATGGTTAAAGCTTACACCCCAGCCTGTCCACTCCGCTCTGCATCAGCCAATCGGCTTGCTGCTCCCTCACTGCGAGGGACAACTAGACACTCAACAAAAACATGATTGTTTGCTGTCCTGGATCCCAAGTGGTGGAACGAGCTCCCCATTGACATCAGGACAGCAGAAAGTCAAAAAGAGGACATTTGGATTCCTAGTGACCACCAAATTTTACATAACATTTACATTTTATTCAACATGTTTGAACATCTTTGACTTTTTTGTTTGATCTATGTCCCATTCACAAACATTAAAGAGACAGGATTTTTAATCTTTACCAGGGTGTGATCAAGAGGATTTGGCTTCACATTTGGGGAGCTGGCATGTCGACCATCTCTATATACAGTCTAAGAGGAGAAATGCATCATTTAAAAGTAGCATAGTCATAGAACTGTGTGAATATGCAAGGATGTATGTTAATGAGAACTGCTCGGAACACAATGAGTCATTGTCAGGGAACTGATCTCAATCTGAGCAAACATTTGCTAATATTAGCCATTTGCTACTGGTCATGTTGGATCTAGTGAGACTTTGGCTGCTAAATGTTTATGTACTATTGACCACAGTTGTGTTTTATCGCAAATGCATTCAACGTCCTTCTGTTATTTCTTCTATTTAAAGTGAAAACGGAACCTTCATTCACATTCAAGTCAGCTAACATTAGCTTACCTTCTCCATCATAAGCCACCGGTATTATATGACGAGATCAAGTGAAGCTGTAGCAGTTAAATGCCTGATTGTACAGAATTGAGCACTTGTCTCTGTTATTGCTAAAAATGCAATTCATTTGTCAGAGGAAATATATGTTACCCTCTGGTTATTTTTTCTGATCTGCAGGAAAACATGACTGATACCAGCAAATGATGTTGTTTGATTATGTTAACCTGGCCTTTATTTCATGTAGCCTTCTTTCTATTTGCATATGTGGGAAACAACATCAACCTGTTCTCTCTCAGTCTTTTCAATATTACAACATGTCTTAAAACATCCTTCCTCTTGTGAAAAATTGGCGTTACAGATGAAATTTTTTTTTACTGGCAGTGATATTTCGACACATGCACACAACCCCTTGCAACAAACACTAAGTCTTTGCTCGAAAAGCCTTACAATTTTTTTTCATTTTATTGCCACGAGATCAAAGGTGAGCTGAGTCCACATCGCCACCTGAACTACAACAACACAACTTAAACCAGGCCATAACATTTGATCTAATCTAATCTAATTTGACATATATTGATTTGTACGTTACTGTGATGTTGTCGAGGTCATGGTTTTACCACAAGTTTCATAATGCACTCAGGAAGATCGCTGTTAGAGGAGAGTGTGTTTATGTGTGTGTGTGTGTGTTGGGCGTGTATAGACAAATAGCTGGGTGGTTCCGATATACAGCTGCATTGCAAGTGAATGTTTGAGTAAGGGTTGGCTGCAACTTGTCTTGGAGTATGTGAAAGTGAAAAGGCCGTAGTGTGCTTGATCATGAGGCTCCTACAAGACACAGATTAGCATTCAGATAAGCAGTGCTGTGTGCATACTGCATATGTACAGTATACTGGAGGCTTCATGGTATGTGTGCTCAGCTAAACTGGGATCATATAGATGCTCAGCCTCCTGCCAGAGCAAGAGACGCTTTGCAAATACAGACCTGGGTCAGAGAATCTGAGAAACCCTCAGGTACCGAGCGGGCAAACCTCTGGCGGGCCGTGTGAGAAGAGATGTTTGTTTGACCACACATGAGGAATCTTGTGTGTGCTTCCTTTTAGCAGCCAGGCTATATGTGAGTACATATTAAAAGAAGTTAAAACAGTCACTTTGAACCGTCGTCATTGATGGTAAGTACAGAGGAAGGGGGTCACTTTGATTAGACAGGAGATATTCTGTGGTTAAAATACAGCACGAGTCACCTGAGACAGTTACACACAAACTCACACATGTCACATGTGTCTTGTATGATGGTTTATATGTGAAATACCAATGTAATTTGGTTAGTTGCTTGCTGTACATTGTTGTGTTGGCTTTTATATATACCTGTCCAGGGACGGCAAACACACACACACATGTCATGCGGGCACACATACTGTAGACCTGCCAAAATACACAAGATGTTTGTATATGTAAATGAGCTCTCCAGCATTTCACCTACACCTACACTACCCAAAGAAATTTAATACTGATCAATCAAGTGACATTAATGTTTCACAATGTTGTGTTAAACAGTTCTTCCAAAGTTAATTCACTATTTCTGTTTTGGTATCTGAAATGGCTGATTTTAGTGAATACATAATCATTAACCAGTGAAATACAGACAATAGACACAACATGTAGATAAAACTCTTAAAGTTCTTCCTGTATTTTTGAGATCATGAAATGTTGATATAAGTTTATTCTGTTAGTAAGTCAACTGAATGAAATGAATCATAAACATCAGAACACTCTAAAAGACAAACACACACATCAATTGAAAACTAGCGGTAAAACATATCATGAACTACAGTAACTTTTACAAATGTCATCCACCTTTTCACAAATTGAATCATTAATATGATTTACAATTCAACATGCTCAGATACTTTCAGTAAAATGATTTCTTCCTTTCTTTTTTATGATCCATAACTTCAGTATACAGTGTATTACGCAAAGTCTATAAGATGTTTTTTTTACTTGTAATAAGTGAACTTGTCCAGTGTGAGCTGCCCTGATGACACAGGGGGACACAGGGGGACACAGGGGACACAGGGGGACACAGCAGGGGACACAGCAGGGGACAGTGAGTCTGTGTACTGACCCTCCTGTTGACATGCAACGTGTTACAGACAGCATGTAAACGTCGGCGGAGAAATGTAAGGATGATGAGGGCCCGGCTGTGACACGCCCCTAGGAGGGCGGGGCCAGACATGGGGTGAATGGCACGTTGGAAGGGGGCGGGGCCGCTGTGGAAATTACTACATCCACCCTGAGTGACTGCGACCGTCACTGCCTTCACACGACGACCGCACCGGACGTGATTCCTGCTACTGAACACTCGTGTTTTCTTTTTTTTTACCGCATCTGTTCGCCTCCAGACCGGGACCTGATCTGTTCCTTTCCTGTGCCATGGCCACAGAAGAAGGAGAAGAAGAATACTCCAACACCAGTTTGTTGAATAAACCGCTCGACTCAGATGGCATCAAGCTCGCCAAGAAGGTGGGTACAATGGGATTCCACGTTCACTTCTCATTCCTTCTCTCGTTTAACTCAGCCGCTTCGGATACGACACATGGAGGCGAGGAGGCTGCTCCTCTTCTCCTCTTTTCTTTGTTTAAACCAGAAGACTATGAGTGGATCGAGCACACCGGTCCAATGACATTTCTAAGGAGTGACTCAAAGCGCGCCTGGCTCATTGTCATATCTCTACACAGGAGTGGCCCGATAAATCACCCTATAAATAAATAAAAAGATCAATTACAAAAATATACAAAATTCAATAAATCAAATCCTGTAGTCATGCACCAAGAGACCTTCTTTAAACAATCATATTGAAATCATATATTTTCAGGGTTCAGTGAAATAACTTTTAAATCCTTTTTTAAAATTATTATTATTATTATTATTATTATCTATAGACAATAATCATATAGGTTTTCTATGCACTCATTCACCCAGACACTGAGCTATATTTAAACCATGAACGTGCCACTGCGCACTTGGTGGCTGCCTTTCCCCCCCAAAACCGTTCATATTGGTCGTATTTCTGATCGCACACATGTCTGCGTGGCTCACAACATTGCACAGTAAATATATATTTATGTATGTATGTATGTGTGTATGTGTGTATGTATGTATAATCACATAGCGGTGTTTCTCTTTATCATAGCTTTGTGTCTCATTAAAGTAATGGCATAGATGACTAAAGAATGTTCCTCTATCAAACACCGTTGGAGGGTGTTGCCTCAATCGACCACATGAGATATCTAGGTTAAATCCTTCATATCATTTAATGTGGAACACATAATGATGCGTTCACGGGCTTCTCTGAACCCCTCCCACCTCCTTAGAGAAGGGACTCCACTTCTGTCACCTGTCTGCATATGTGAATTATAACGAAGTATTAAAGATGAGAAAAATTGAATGTATCAGAAATAACATGACAGCATGTTGTTTTGTTTTTTTTACTATAATACAAGTCGGCCCTTTTTTGCATCAGCATCTTAATTCTTTGACATATAAGTGGAGTTTTAAGAAAAAAGCAGAGATCAGGGGTTTTAACGTTTTTCTTTTTCATCAAAGTCAAATCGAAAAATCTAAAGAAATCCCCCATTTGTTAGTAATTCCTGCGCAGATCCCGTATTTCCCATGGCCCTGAATGCAGCAGGAAATAGCCACCAAGGCGACGTGTCAGATAATGAGCGAGCAGACCGAAGTGCATTTCTGAAACATCTTAGTCCTCTAACATCTCTGTCTTTTCCAGTAGTGGACTAGTAGTGTTTTGCAGGTGGAATCCAAATACATTTTTAATATTGGGGAGAAAAGAGACCCACCCACCCATTCCTCATGCCTGACTGGCTGAAGCATGTTAACTGTTTATGTTGCGACAAACATATTACCACAAGTTGCTGGAGTGGTGGCCTTTGAGGTGGAGATGTGAGGCTGTGTTTCATGTCAGGTTTACTAAACACTGCTGACCACGCTCATTGACTATATGGAATGAGAGGAATATTATTTTTCTTAATACACCATACACATAACTCCTTATGATCCATACTGCCAAGAGCAGGTGTGTTCTTTCAAAGCTATGTGAGCCTTAATATAGTGTCACAAAGACACATTCCTGTGACGGTTGCATAAAACATGTAGGCGCGCCCTGTCTGTTTTAAAAACCAGGATGAGCAAATGTTTAAATCATCTTTTGCATATGTGGAACCGGTGTTGGTGAATATCAGCCTGAAGTTGTTTGGTCACGAGCCTCTGTCAGGCGCAGAGGGTCTGTAGTGACCACTCCTTCCCCAGCTTTACAGCTTTATTGCTGAGAGCGAGTGGGAATGTGTAAAAGTCACATGGCGGGTGTAAAGTTTGATCCATGAGACCCTGCATTCACCACCACAGAGACTTGACCTAAATCCCCAGATCGACCCAAGTCCTGCGAGGCCCGCAGCCATTGTGTTCCGTCACTACAGTTTGAATATCGCTCCTGTGTTTTTGAAGGTGCTGCTGATGGTCTCTCATTTCAGCCAGGAGCATGTTTATCACTTAAACAAAGGCATGGCTTGGTGCTTCAACAAGATGCGGTCATAGTGACGTTTTGTGTTGTGGTCAGATCCGAGATGAGACGGTGTTTGTTTTCTTGTCCCGAGCGTCATTGACGACAAAAACTGATTATGTGCCTGCAGTTCAAGGACATTTTGCACTAACTGATCTTGAAACGGATATTCTGTTTTGCGTGGGGCTATTAACAGAAGCAGTCAAAGTCTTTGACCACTTGAAAAGAGGGCCGACGAGGCAGCGCCAAACACAACCTCATGATTGGTCAGGGAGGAGGGTGTGTTTTCTCTGTGGGCAACAGTGGTCAGAACACTGGTCACGCTGGCAGCCATCCATTCCAGTGCTAAGTCAGTCCAGGCCGCTGCCAAGGTGCTCTCGCCCTGGCATTTGGTGTGTGTGAGTGACACCATGGTGCTGTCATGTCCTGGCACTAATCACCGGTGATTTGTGTGGCCATTAAGAGTTGTTTAGAGTCTTGACTGTGGAGGAAATTATTACATGTACAGTGAGGAAGAATGAGCTCTTGTTAGGAAACCAAGGGTTTCTTGTTTCCAAGTGGCTGCCCCTGACTTCTGCCAAATATGCTGTGTGGTGGTTAGCTTTTTGCCAGCTGCACTTTCCTGACTCCTTAAGACTCTTGCTGATTTAAAAACTCAGGGCACATTCTTTGTGAGGCACTTACAAATGTATTATTGTCTTAATTGGACTAGTGAGACCTAATTGGGAGGAGAGTTGAGAGGATCTACTAGTTGTGAATTTCTAAGCCAGGGGAGTGTGCTGCTATGAAGCGTGCTGCCTTATGCAGACACCCTGTTGAGGCAAAACTGTTGTCGTCAATTGTTGTAGATTGAACCTATTATTATTTAGTGGCGTAGGGTTTGCCAAAGCCTGGAAAAAGTTTGTGCATAGCTGCAAACAACTTTGGATGCTTTGGCATTACCTTTACAGTAAAAAGGCTGATCTCACGTTTACACAAAATATCCTCATCATTGATTAACTCTGTATTTTCTGTTCTTTCTTTTTTTCCCCCTTAGCATGAGGACGGGAACAAGTTGTCAATCTGCAACAAGTTGTGCTATGCCGTCGGTGGCGCACCCTACCAGATCACTGGATGTGCCCTGGGCTTCTTTCTGCAGATTTATCTTCTGGATGTTGCTCAGGTGAGTTGCTCAATGTTATTTGAAGACTTTCCTTAGTGTTATAACACAGTCCTAAAATAAAGGCCTCCAGTGCTGTCCTTAAAAGACTACTGTACCTCAGATTGTTTATTCACTACTGTCCTGCCACAGTTTGAGGGCATGGCTCTATGCATGATCCTTCCTGTGGCCTCAAAGCACCTCTTTAATTAGTTCTCATACAAGCTCACCAACAGAGGGTCTGACTGTCCAGGACAAAATGAAGAGGTGGAAAAGATTTCGCTCTTCTTTCCATAATTATCTCCATGATTGGGCTCTACAGTATGAAAAGGCTTAGAAGGGTTGGTTCAGAAAAATGCAGGGGAGGGGGGCGATGAGGAGCGGCTCGCTTTAATAGGCTCTGACACTAATCTGATGGTTAAGGCCCAAATAATGTGTAAGTCAACAGCCTCCCGCGGTTTAGCTTTGTCTGGCCACCAGGACTGTTGATTAAGAGTATACTGGGTAACACAGCTTGGTGCCAATTGTACAGTCAGGAGTACAGCACTCATGCTGCGGGTGAACAACAGACACGGTTAAGTTTATCATTTTTTATACTGGCCACAGTTGCACTAATCTTTGTGTCCTCCACTTTGGCAGCTGGATCCCTTCTATGCCTCCATCATTTTGTTTGGTGGCCGAGCATGGGACGCAGTGACGGACCCCACAGTGGGATTCCTGGTCTCCCGGAGCCCATGGACACGTTTCGGGCGCATGTTGCCCTGGTAGGTCTACTCAACAGATTCATACAATAATTAGTAGTCTTTTTTTTTTTTTTTTTGATAGATGTGGTTAATTTTCTCTTCAGCACCTTCCTCCTCTAGCTGTATTATGCCATTATGTATTATGGTGTCATAAATCCTCCCTGAGTTACATACGTGCTTTTGTTAATATGTGGGGCGGCTCTTATCTTCACTGAGTCAGACCTTCGGTTGCAACATTTCCAGCCTCTTTCCAAACTTTCCAACTGTACATGTGTCAGATGTTAGGGGCGGGGCTCTGTGCCAGCACTCTGCAGTGTCATCTCCCAGGAGGGGTTAATATAAGTCATGCTATTGCAATTACTGCTGTACCACTTCCTTGTTGCCCACACATGCATATGTTCGCTCACGCTCCCTCCCCCCTCTCTCCATTTTACTCGCACACACTCACGCACAGCTGCTGTGATACATGCTGGCAATCAAATAATCAACTGAAAAGTGACTCCAGTTAAAATGGTCCAGGCTGCATCACTGAGGCCAGAAGTCAAAGACTTTTTCTAATTTGAACAAACAAATAAAAGCAATCCCTGCAGCTAGCGTGGCCTCTGGCATGGCTTCGACAGATATAACTGCTTCCTGCTACTGAGTGTGATTCTTAAAGGAAACACTCCTGGAGGAATTCCTCTGCAGCTGACCCATTTTCAGCTAATTGACATTTTTATGGTTCTAAATGAAATCTTCTTTGATTCAGACAAAAACAATCACGCCATTTCTGGGAAATCCATGGAGAGCAGCCAGGCCCGGACTGTAATTGTCTGTGGCCCGGGTGTGGCAGTCACGCTGTGGAAGCGGGTAGCCTGTGAGGCTTCAGACCACAGAAAGGTTACTGACCCTTTCCCTTTTCAGCCTCCATATCCCCTCCCCCCACATCTCTGCATCTGAGCAACCAAGTAGAGTTCAACGTCTAAATATCAGACTGTGCCTTTTGTCCTTCAATGTGGTTCCTTCGCTACCGAATACTGCCGACCCCTATGGAACTCTGAGGGGTATAACTCACACGGTTAGATAAGTGTGGTGTAGGGTGTCAGACTGAGCAGCTGTTTAAAGCGGCTGCCAGCCTCTTATCAGCACTGTAGATGTTGTAGAGCTACCTTCAGCAGTAGGTGGGAACATGCAGTACCTCAAGGGGTGATCGGGGCAGAAAATGTTCACATGGATGCAAAGGTGACACTTTCACAGGATGAATGAAAGGTTGGAGGGTCTAGGGGTGCCGCTACACCAGCTTATGTGCCATCTCGTCTGCTTGATTTGAAAATATAATCTCCCTAGAGAAACCTTGTGTACTCAATGGAGCCATAACGATCCCTGGGGATTCTCACCTCAGTTTCCTGCGTTTATATTCCCTTGTGGGCGGCTACAGTGAGAACACCTTCGTAATTAATTTAGAGAACAATGGAATGATCAGACTGTTTTGGTCAGCAGTTCCTGTGACGTGTCGGAAATGTACTTCTTTGGAAAAGTAATGAAGTTAAGGCAGTTACGCAAAATACATTCAAATGACTCCTTGTTCTGGAATTCGCTGGGCGATTACAAAAGAAAATTGATAGTGGATATTTGCAACTTTGGTGTTTGGATAATTGCTATTAAAAGCAGCTCTCTGCCTCATAGTAACCACTGTATATTTAACTTTGAAGAATATTTCTACATGTCAGGAATATTTTGGGTTTTTTGTGTAACTATAAAGGTTTAATCTAATTTTAAAGCAAAAAGTACCGCCTATCTTTTCTCAAAACAGTAGAGTTTTGGTATATGCAGTAAATTAAGATTAATCAAGCTCAACTAACTTGATGTTGTGACGTCATGACTGTAATTTTCACCTAGCTGAGTCAGAGCATCTGAGGATAAGATGGAGGAATGACTGGCATGTTGGGTCTCATCACGCCCACTTAGGTCTCTAGCTGAGAAGCAAGGGAATGAGTTAAAGGAGCTGGAGTAGCTGCAATTCAAAAATCTGTGTTTGGGAAGTGGGGGGAGGGGAGAGCAGTCAAGCTGGCTCATCATTGGTCCAGCCCCAACACACCACCGGCCTCGGCCAATAGCGGCTGCTCAGACGGGCCTGTCAGGATTTTTAAAGAGTGGCTGTGGAATTCAGTGGGGTTACTCCAGTTCAAGGTGTGGGAGCCGAGCAGAATGATTCTCACTGTTGCTGCGGAGCTTCTGGAGCGGTCACAAGTGACGAGCTGCAGCGTTCTGCCTTTCAATTTTATATGCATTTATTTAAAACACTGACTGTTAGGTTTCTTTGTTCACTGTTGATGTAAAAAAACAATTCTATCACAACTTTAATAAATAAAAGAACTGATGTCTGCCGTGGCCAATTTACATTTAAAACTAGAACATGTGAGGGAGGGGGTTTCCCAATTATTCAAGGTTTATTTCCTCATGAATATGTTTTTTTCTCAGATTTCTTAAGTTGCCATTGAAACCCTGACATCAAGGCCTCGGACCCGAACGTTATGCAAATTTCCTCTTTCATTGCAGCTGCTCGCACGCATGCAACCCTAATAAGGGCTGCCGGAAGAGGGAATTCAGGTGTCACAGTCTTGTCAACTCACTGCTCCCGAGTCAGCACGGCTATTTCAGATGACATTTGAATCTGATTTCAGTTGCGGCAACTGGACAGAGCATGTATAGTCTCCTGTGTCGCTGCCGACCTGCAAGCTCGGTGCACAATCTTAGCTCAGCCCTGCAAACTGTTTTAAGAACGGCATGCACTGAGAAAGATGGGACTGGCAAGTTTAATTTAAACATTTCAGCGATTCAGTTTTGTTTTGCAAGCGATGTATTTTTCATAGATTGGATATGAGCGGGAAGTGGCATGTTTAAATCTGGTAGATGTTCAACTGTTGAGACACAGAGGAATCTAACATTGAAAAAAAAGTGCAATCCAAAGTGTCCCGTCATCACCAGATAAAGATAAAACATCTGCTTCGACTTGCACGCCACTCCCAGCACACGCCCACCCTCGCTGCCAACTAAGTGTACAGTTAATCACATCACATGCACGAGAGAGCTCATTGAACACTGCACCTCCTCATGCTCCTCTCTTTAGAGCTCATGCTGTTCGTCTAAATTTTAAGTTCATTAAGTTGATTAGCAGCGAGTTCTGCTGTGGCGAGAAGCTGCGTCACTCTATTTATACATGGCAATGACACGCAGTCCGTACAAGATGCATGATTTCATATCCTGTCAGATAAGGATGAATCACCCAATGGATATAGTTAAATTCCCCACGGGAATAGATGGACAAACCAAACGCTTGATGGGCTTCTCCCTAGCCAGGCTCTTTGGTCCCCCCCCTGTACGTCAGAGGTGTGGTTGCACTCACAATCTGATTGGAGAGCACCCACGTTACCATAAGAGGAAGGTGAAAAGAGGTCAGGAAGTCACCAATGGAAACTCTCACTGTACATCTGCATTTCTTATTTTATTTCCCGAAAATTACCTCGTGGGGAAATTGTGCAAGGAAGCGGGGCAGATGGAGTACACGATGGCACGGATGTGTTTACAAATGTTCTTAGTCACATGAGCAGTTGAAACCTCCCCTCCCCCAAGAGAGCATCATTCCTGCAACAAAGCGGTTTGTTTTACAGGAAACTCCAAATTGATCCTCTCATAACCTTCAGATCCAGCCACTCTTCTCCTCCAGCTCCAACCTTCTTCCCACATGTGAACACCAGGACCATGATATGTGAGAAAAAGTAAACTGAACGTTCACTCTCCGCTGAGGAGAAGTTGGCACAAACTGAATGAAGGACGCACTCCAAGGGGCCACAATTTGATATGTAACACGTGGCCCCTCTCTTCATGTTTGTTGACAGAGTGAAGAGCACGTCACGCTCGAGTAGGATCACGTTTTCATCCACTGATGTTGTTGTTGTCTCCTCTCGTTCTCTCTCCCCCCTCGTCCATGTGCAGGATCCTTCTCTCAACCCCACTGGCTGTGATCGCTTACTTTCTTATTTGGTACGTTCCTCCCTTCGAGGACAGCAAAGTCATCTGGTACCTTTTCTTCTACTGCCTCTTCCAGACCCTTCAAACTGTGAGTACCACACTCACTCTCACTCTCACGCACACACACAGAGTTCCTTGCAGTACAAGGTCATAGAAAATGTTTGCCTTCCTGGGAGTTTTAATATTTACACTTTCAGTGGCTACTAAAAAAATAAAGGTTATTATGTGGTACATAACCTTGAGTTACCTTAACCAGTGCAGTGCCTGTTCTAAACCTGCCTGTATATAATGGGCTGTTTTCTTGGCCTGTGGTGATGCTGGTTGCAGTTTTCTTTCTGAAACTGTAAACGTGGCCTGTAATTGAGTCAAGGCAAATAAAGACCTGCTGTGGGACCCTAAACCTTATTGCCGATAAGTTGAATGGTCCTTGAGATATGTGAGCCACAGCAGATAGATGGAGATTTCTGGAATTATAAGATAGATATATGGATAAATGGATAGATAGTGAATCCTGTCATGTATTTTTCTTTTATCATCACACAGTGAAGTAATCTTGCCTGACTACACAGTTTGCCAGGAAATCATTTCACAATAATCGAAAACAAGCATCAACTTACAGCCTGGGGCATGTTGGCTTAGCTAAAGACTGAAAATGGAAGGAAACTGCTTATTTATCTCACTGCACAATTTCCTGAAATGTAGAAGATCTACTTCTACTTGTTTTGACCAAAAGTGAACAAGAAGAGCTGCGTTCATTTGCTGAATTCTTTTTCTTTTTCTTTGCCTTCAGTGCTTCCATGTGCCATACTCTGCCCTCACCATGTTCATCACCTCTGATCAGAAGGAGAGAGACTCTGCCACTGCCTACAGTGAGTATAACAAGAATCTCCTCACAGAAAACATATCGAGAGGTCACCTCCTCAGTGACCAAACATCTCTCGTGTTTCTTCCCAACCAGGGATGACGGTGGAGGTCCTGGGCACCGTGGTCGGCACAGCCATCCAGGGCCAGATAGTGGGCAGGGCCAACGCGCCCTGCCTCCCGGGACCCGCTGAAATTGCTGCTGCACTGAACAACTCCAACATGTCGGTTTCACTCAATCACACGGGGCCTGTCATTTCCCTGGACGACACGGTAAATGGGCCAATAGCAACTGTTGGAACAGTGTGAACTGAAGATAAGGGCTCAAGTAAAACATGTGATACAGATTGTGTTCTCCCTTTCGTTCTTCCTGTACAGAGAGCGGCCTACATGATCGCCTCCGGTGTCATCTGCGCCATCTACGTCCTCTGCGCTCTCGTTCTTTTCTTCGGTGTGAGAGAGAAAAAAGGTAGAGCATTAATTCCTCAATCAAACTGGCTTTATGTTTCAATTTAGATGCCTGTAATCCCCTCATTAAAGCTTTAAATCAAACTAAAAATTAAGGAAGGAAACACAATAAATTCAGAGGTGAGGCTTGCCTTTTAATTTCATATACCAGGTCATTATAGTCAGTTGTGAGCCCTAAGCACAGGGTTTTTCACAAATTCAAGTCCTGAAAAAATGAAATGAGTGAAAGAAGTGTGTTCATCTGCATCTAATCAATAAAGATGAACACACTTCTTTCATGTGACAGAGCTGTTGCTGACGTGACCGCTGATGCACAATTACGGCTGCATGCTTTGGAATGACTGTCGGCTGACGGGCTGCGTAAAAGCAATCAGGCTCTGGTTATAGCCTCGTGACCAGCGAGGGGACTGATGACACGTTTGTCCAGTACAAGCTGAGCCTGAGAGGCAGCTGCTCACGCCACATGAACTGTAAACCTGTGCTACAGGATTGTTAAGAGCTAAATAGGACTGAAAGTGAATTCTTTCCTATCTTCCCTCCTTGCAGATTCTTCTCGTCCCAGGTCGGAGCCCATGTCTTTCTTCCAGGGAATTAAGCTGGTGATGGGGCACGGGCCGTACGCCAAGCTGGTCATGGTCTTCCTCTTCACCTCACTGGGTTTCATGGTGCGTTTAGAGACATCCACAACTTTTTTTACTATCAGTATTTCAATCACATCTTTAAGTCTCACTTAAATATGCATCTGCAGGATGTTTGTTTTATTTCTATTTGTTCAATTGGTTCTTCTGATCTTCAGTGTTTAGAGTGTCCAGCTTGTTTGCGTGGTGAGCCACAGTTTACAGGGCGCCTGCGGGGTCAGCCCAATGTGTGTGTGTTTAGACATGACAGTTTGCTTGTGTGTTTATACCCACAGCTCCTGGAAGGAAACTTTGCTCTGTTCTGCAGCTCCACCCTTGGCTTCAGAAACGACTTCCAGAATATTTTGCTGGTCATCATGGTGAGCAAACGCACACACCACACACACACACACACCACACACATACAGACAGTGTCTCCATGACTTCAGATGACTCCACTCTTACTCTGACTTACTCTAACCTTAATATGTCTTTACCTTAAAATGTAATGATTTACATTATGGGGGACTTGATTTGCCATGATGTGACTGTGTAAAGAGATTTAGGTCCCCGCAACATGAGTAATACCTGGACCACATACACACACAGACGCAGGTGGCCTTTCCAGACAATTGCTAGGTGCAACGTTCCCATAGCAATGACCACATTCCCCTCCTCGCCTGAAACCTAACAGCCTCCGCGTTTGTGTGGAATACTTGAATCCATTATCTCCAGAGTGCAGACAAAAGCTTCGACTCCCAGGATCACCGCATAAATCGTCTTCGGTTACAAAGCCACTCTGGACTTGGGTTAGACAGCGGCGTCTCCTGGCGGCCCATTTCCATGATGTGTGTCCACTCCGCCTGAATGGCAGCCCGTTCCCACAGACAGTAGAGGAGCCACACTGTCCTCCGAAGCGAAATTTCACTCATGAAAGAATCTGTCAGCCTTTAGTTCCTGACAGCTTTTTATTCCCAATTAATCCAAAGATGTGCCGACTGTAGCACGCCCAGCTCGACTGTTCAGGGTGAGAAAGTACAGGTTAAAGAGGCCGAAAAGATTACACATTTTGATCCTTTACTTTATGGAAAGGATTACGGAGGCAAGCTAGTGACCTTTTTTATTTAAGTACATTTATTTAGTGAAATTACCTTTCAGGGGCTTCACCGCGGAGCTTTCAGAGAAGCTGCTATGAAGTTACTCTTGATCAGCGCTAAGAGATCGTAATCCTCACCTTCACTAATGTGACGAGACCGGCGGACTAATCTGAGAAGCCCGGCTCTTATTAGATCAAAGATATGTTGCACAAATCAAACTAACTGGCGTTATATAAGAGGACGGTAAAGGTCAGATGTGATGAAACATTGTGTGAGAGAGAACCTGGAGTTCATCAAATGTCGCCAAACAAAAAGAGCCTTGTGTGTTCCCTTTTTTGTCAATGTGAGGCACGTTGCAGAAAGCATGCCACACCGCACATTGTTCCCCGACCTCGATGCTGCACGACAGATTGACGCATTTTCAAGAGCTGGACAGTGTTTACACCAGAGAAGAGGCCAAGTATGTCGTGCTGCAGTGTTTCATTCGGAAGGAACTCACTGAGGTTTACTTTATGAGGTCCACTTATAGGATAAAGGCCCATTAATGGATAATGACTGTGTTGATTCAGAAAGTCCGGAGTGTCTCACTTGGACATTTGCGTTCTCACATCCAGCCCCTCCAGAGAATGTCAGGACATTATCTTGAGGTCAGTGCATTAAAACACAGACACGTATGTGCAGTGAGACAGAAGAGATGTGTGGGAAGTTTATCTCTCAGCTTAGCATCTCACTCGTGTCCATCAGAAAAGGTGGCGGAAAACGCACAGTTTCACACAGGCCTTTGTGTTATCTCTCCCTTATTCAAACACTGTGGGGATCAGAGGTCATACTGATCCGACCGAGCCCTCTGCCCAGTCCCGTAGAGTCGATAGGATGACCCCTGTGAAGTGTTGCAACACATCAGGCTCAGGTTTTGTTTTGGGAAGAGCCGGAGAAGCCGTGTTCTCTTCCGCCGTCGCTGTTGTGTTTGGCAGGTGTACGGCTGGTCGGAGGTGCTTCGCCACGCTTCAAAGTCTGAAGTGGAAGCTGAGGCATTCTGAGAATTCACCTCATGTCCTGTTCCCTTACTTTTATGTCGCGTGACACACGGCATCATCCAGGCTTTCTTTTCCAAAATCATGTTAGTCAGTAATAAAGCACCTTATGTGGGATTTATGTGTGTGTAAAAACGAAACCGCTGGTTAACCAGAATTTGAATGTTGTTTTTCTTCTCCCCCCACAGCTTTCCGCTACTCTGGCCATCCCCTTCTGGCAGTGGTTCCTCACTCGCTTTGGGAAAAAGACGGCGGTTTATGTTGGCTCCTTGGTAAGAGCCACAGTTCCATCCAGAAACCACTTCTAAGTCAAATTAAGTCTGTGTGATTGATGGGAATAGAGTGTTATCCTAGGTGCTGTAAGAAAACTGCTTGAGAGTCTTAAAGACTTGCTTTAGGGAGTAAATCTGTGCAGGGCAGCTGATCTGCTGCCCTTTCACGGTCTCATATAATTTTCTTCTTTCCAGTCTGTGGTTCCCTTCATGATCCTGGTGGTGTGTCTGAAGAGCAACCTGATCGTCACCTACATCGTCTCCTTCGCTGCCGGGGTCGGAGTGGCCGCAGCCTTTCTGCTGCCCTGGTAAGACCATTGCTGTTGCTGGCTTAGCTTTTTACATGCAGGATCATCGTGTGTGTGTGTGTGTGTGTGTGTGTGTGTGTGTGTGTGTGTGTGTGTGTGTGTGTGTGTGTGTATGTGTGTGTGTGTGTGTGTGTGTGTGTGTGTGTGTGTGTGTGTGTGTGTGTGTGTGTGTGTGTGTGTGTGTGTGTGTGTGTGTGTGTGTGTGTGTGTGTGTGTGTGTGTGTGTGTGTGTGTGGCTGCTCCCAGACATGCACTGAACTCCAGATAATCTCCAGAAAGTCTCTGGAGGGGCTGTGAGAGCGCAAATGTCCGGGCAGCCCTCTAGTAAAGGAGCTGATGTGAGAACTCAGCAGGAGTGCGGACATTCTCCGGAGTTCATATCTGAAAAAAGCTTCTGTGTGAAACCAGCACTGACTCTTGACTCTATCTCTCAGGTCCATGTTGCCCGACGTTGTTGATGATTTCCAAGTGCAGAACCCGAACTCCTGCGGCCACGAAGCTCTCTTTTACTCCTTCTATGTCTTCTTTACCAAGTTTGCCTCTGGAGTCTCCCTGGGCATTTCCACTCTCAGTTTAGAGTAAGTACTCACATGATAGAACACAATCACACAACCTATATTCTAAATGTGTTGTAGGGGCTTTATCCCATTTTTAAAAAAAAATAAAAATAAAAAGTCAAAATGAGGCTAAGCCAAATCTCCCAGCACCCAAATCCCTCTTCAAAGTGAGGAAATCCTTTAACTGTTCTTTTAAGTACAGTAAGGCTGTGGTGTGTGTGCATGCATCGCATGACTGACTTTTGATCCGTGATTTGGTGGGAAACTTACCTTCATTAAAGATCTCCGCTCTACTAAAATGTATGACTGTAGTCTATATTAGTATAGAACATAAATACATTGAGTTTAATTGTAATGCTTGTGTTTTCAGTTTCTTGACTGTTTCGTCTCTCTTTAGTTTTGCAGGCTACATCAGCAGAGGCTGCTCTCAACCAGAGGAAGTGCACATAACCTTGAAGGTGCTGGTTTCCGGCGCGCCCGTCGCTCTCATCTTTGTTGGCCTGACCATTTTGTACTTTTATCCAATCGATGAGGAGAGAAGGCAGGGCAACCGCAAACTGCTCCAGGAACAGAGGTAAGACCCGGTTTAAATCCTCCTTCTCTTTCTCTCTTGTGTTCATGCATCTGAGAAGCAAACGTCCAACTGAAGATGCTCTTCATTTCTTGCAGGGACAACGAGACAGATTCAGAGACAGAGTCGACAGAGCTGGCCCACATCACGTAGGAGGACCCGTGGACCAATCGGGTGATCGACTTGGCACTTTGCACTGGACAGGACCTGCGGACCTGTCGGCCTTCTCGCATCACACAGACACCGCTCTGTCCAATCTCACCGCTGCTGTTACACGTCTCCAGAAACGTGTGCGTTTTTCAAAAGAATCACTTCAGCCACGCTGCGGTCTCTTTAATAACAAACACACCTGCCACATCTGGGACAGTTTTCCTGCCATGAAATTCATTTCCTCTTTTATTCAGTCGGATCTCATGAAGCCTTACGTTTTGTATCACATACAACTTCTGAGTACTGGACAAAAAACGTTTTTTTTTGTGGTTAAAACTGCACGAAACCATGTAATGTGTTGGGATCAGTGTTTTGTCAGTGTTGCCATTACTGGTGCTACTCGCTGGAACTGAGCATATTCAATCCTCTTACATACAACCAACAATAATGGCCTTGAGCGCTGAGCTACAAACAACTTTATAGTTCAGAGACGAAACCGTCGAAGGAAACTTGAACAAAGCGATAACGCCTTAATTTCCGATCTGTTTTGGGTTTTAACATTCAAAATGGAGACTTGTGTCGGTCACTCGCTCCTGAGTCATTGACTCGACTTGCTGTGTATTGTGAACATTTTGGAATGTGTTTTGTAATTTAACAGTTTCTCCTGATCGTCAGTCAGTTTCCATCTCATTCCTGTCGCACTGTTGTTTCTTTTAAACTTCTTTTTTTCTTAAAGAAGTCGTAATAATGTGATGTTGGAACCAATGGCCAGACAGTAACCGCTGTGGTCTCATTGTCGTTCCCAACCATTAAGCTGAAACCACTACATGAGTAAGAGTTAGTTTGCACACGTAACTGCAATGATTATCCGGCAATTGAATTATTAACAGCTGCTGAAGACAGGAAAAGCTTTTTTTCTCCAAATGCGTTCACTTCCCTAATATTGAGCAAAACAAATGGTGACTGCAGCCGGTGCTACTTTAGTGATATCATTATTTCAATATTTATTAGTTTTGATTCTACTGTTGTTGAATGCATGTTTGCTGGAAAGTCATGCCCTCTGCAGTATTTAAATCTACTTAAAGCCTGTAAGGTTTGTTTTCCAACTGAATTTAAAAAATAAAAAAAGATGAGGTGGGAGTCAAAATTTTAAAAAAACATTCACCCCATTGCTACTGCCTTCGCTCCATATGCGTTTGAAAAAGGGAAGCGTATAATTGTGGAAAAAAAGAGGATGGGAAGGTGTGGAAGTGGACTTGTAGTCTCTGTTGTTTGTTTTTTCTTTGTATATATTGTACATGTGTTTGACGCAACAAGCTGGGATTCTTTGTGATCATCAAAATCCCGGTAATTAAAATGAGTTAAATATTTATATTTGTTGATATGAAAATGTGTTCGCATATGTTATACATACTGTTACATCTTCCACATGTTTCTGACAACTGAGTTGTCGATGTGAAAATGTAGGTCTATCAATTACAACTTTATATATACTGTATGTGCCAACACAGTGCCATGTTAACCCCAAACCCTGTTTTAACTGTAAATCCTGTAAATGTCCATGTTTCTTGTCTTTTACGGCTCCGTCTGTGAACTTCCCTCATGACTCTTGAGGCTGTAGCCAAATGTGTGAGCTTTAATCCCACGTGGACACACAGAAGCCTTGTGTACGTGCCTCCTGTGCATATGTAGATATTGTATGTAAACCTGTAAATATCTTTGATATACGTGGCTGCAAGTGAAATTAACGTTGTATATTGTACTGTAGTAATTTAAGGAAAAGATGTTGGGACTGGAGAAAAAGAGGTTAATAAATACTAATGGATGAAGTGTACAATGGAGATGTCAGCACGTCTTTACTTTAAACCAAAAAAACGATTTAATCAAGGAACAAAATGAAGGGGGAGATTTTAATGTTTGCACTCTTACATCTCACAGTTTGTCCGACAATTTTGTACACACCCTGTCTGTAGGACATCCTAAAATGTCCTATAGAAATACCTGGAACAGCTAATGTGAGCAGGAGTAAAATTGAAATCCCTGTTAGGCAAAAATAACTTTAAAATATTACAAATACTGAGGGAAAAAAAGCAAATCCATCACATTAATCAGACTTAGTGTGATGTGGAGACATTATTAGCTGGACATTCATACACTACACTGTCAGTAGCTTTTCAGTTGAACTTATATAGTTGGTTCAGTGCGATGCTTATAAGGTATGTTATTCAGTGTACACTACTGACATCTAGTGGTCAGTTCTTTCACTTAAAAAAACAAAACAATATTGACAATTAAAAGAATTAGCTTGAACATTAAATATTTTTGTTATTATTTAATAGCAGTAATTATATCTATAGAGTAATCTAGGGGTGTAAATATAGGCACATAATGTGTTATATTTAAAAAGCAGCATCAATGGTAGGGGCACAAATAATAAACTATTTATATATATATATATATATATATATATATATATAGTATGTGTTAAAGACCAACAGTTGATTTAACACAAAAATGTAATCATCACTTGACACTTTTAATATATTTGTAATATCAGGTGTATTTTGTGCTACTGGGATGAGTTCAATATTTGTCATAAATATTCAGCCAGAGTTCGTGCAACATTATTGAAAACTATTAATACAAATCTTTAATTATTTTTCCTTCATCAACACGATCAATAAACGTGTTTGATGATCCAACAGTAGTGAAGGCTTCTTCTGTAACGTTTGTGCTTTTATTTTGGAAGGCAGGAGGCTGAAGCTACGAGCCGGAAGTGCTTTACCGTGTTAGCATCGGTTAGCATGTAGCATTCCTCTGGTTCTCAGTGCTCCCGGTCTGTTAGCAACGTTAGCTTCCGTTAGCTTGATAAGCTCATCGCGTAAACAAGGAACAGCGACCAGCCTCCTTCATGGACGGGAGCCCCCGCTGACTCCCCCCGCTGCTGAGCTGCGAACATGGCGGCCAACCCTCCGGGGCCAGGCTTTCCGAACAAGGCCCGCGTCGCCATCCTGGCGGAGCTGGACAAGGAGAAGAGGCGGCTGCTGCAGAGCGGGTCCATGAACAGCCCCGGAGCCAACATCCCGCTGTCGTCCAGACCGAGCCTGAAGGACGCGAGGGACAGCGCCGAGCAGCAGCACATCGCCGCCCAGCAGAAGGCGGCCCTGCAGCACGCACACGGACACTCGTCCGGCTTCTTCATCACTCAGGACTCCTCGTTCGGGAACCTCATCCTCCCGGTGCTCCCCCGCCTGGATCCCGAAACCTGACTCTTCATCTTCCCAACAAACACTGACCTGACCCGGGCATCTCTTGGACCCTGGGGGGGAAAAAACTCCCGTTGTTCTGTTTCTCTTTTATACGATGTGTGTCCTGTGTGTGATTTAGTGTGATTAAAACGAGGCTTTTGAACGCATCATCAGTGTTGCTCTATCTGCTGAGGAGCAGAAATGAAATGTTGGTCCTCAGAGTCACATTTCCTCTTTATTTCACTAATGAGGACTGATGAACAGGGTGATCAGTCATCAACCATTTAGTGTAATAACACTTGGTGGGCTGTAACAAGGAGGATTCTTTATTCTGTGTTAGAAAGTGTTAATTGCTTATAAACACTTTCTAATAATAGTACTGACAGAGAAAATGTAGTATATAACCTTAATTCTATTTACGCAGTACTTTTTTTGTATTGGTGTTGCAATATACATAGTCCAATATAGATAGATAGATGGATGGATACTTTATTAATCCCAAAGGAAACATTCAAGACTTTGTGTCATTGTCCCTTGTTGATACTTTTGACGTATGAGAGAGAGAGGGGGAAAGACAAAAAAGTAATTTCAATGATTTTTTTATTTAGATGTTGATGGTGTATGGCAGGTGGAGTGGGCAGATGTAGAGGTTGGCTCCAGGGGATAGGGCACACGTGGGGGATATTTTTACTGTTGTACAGTAATTCAGGGCTGCCCCCTCCCCTACAGGGCTCCAGACCACTGGTTGACAACCCTGTCTCCCAACCTGAACCTTACTGTTAACATATAATAGATCCAAACCCAGAGCCACTCGTTATCAATCAGGGCATTTATTGAATTATGTATTGACACAGGCTGTTTCATTCCATCATTATCTACCTACACATTATGTCAGCTCGATCAAGCTCGTTGTAATTATCTGACGTATACCTCTATGCTTTCCACCAGCAGAAAACATTATAGTAATATATATACATATAATTGAATTACCTGTTTGGGGTCCAGTCGAAAGATGTTTAACATATATTCGTATAAAAGTGTGGCATTTTGGGGAATTTATCAATTTCAAAGAATCCAGGAAAATAGACAGTTCTTAAAAAAATACAATAATTGGGCAGTTTTTGAACCAAACTATTTAGCAAGTACAATCAAATTATTTAAAGAAACTTTAAAAAATGTTGTCCTCCATTATAAGACCAAATTTAAGACGTTTGTAAGTTTGTTTTTACATTTTTATTGAAAAAGTTACATTCCAACTTCATTGAAAATGCACAGATGAAATATGGCAACTTACCGTCAGTGGAATAATGAGGTACAGATATTATGCCAGAGGATATTTGACAATTTAATATAAAATATAGATCAATGGCAAATACTGAATACAAGGTAGTTACAAAGCAATGACAACAATAAAAGGAATATATATATATAAACAATAAAATGTCACTTAAGGGAACATAATTTCAACTCATTATCTAATTCCGTGGGAAAGGTTTTCAAAGTATTTCATTTTTGTGCTTTGGCTGTCTTCACTAATCTCAAGGATTTTAAATATAATTTAAATACATTTAAGAAAAAAGCCAAATTGGGGGATGATTTGATAATCCTGTTCTTTGCTAGATATTATTTAGATTACAACAGAGGTCATAATTTTTGTTGTGTAAAATTATACCAAATGTAATATTATCTTTGGACATAGAAGCTGGGAATGATATAATCTTTTGTTGTATCCATCTGTGAACATCAACACAGAATGAATGCACCAGAATATATGCTCAGTCGTTTCGATAATTAGTTATTAATTAGTAATAATTAAGTAGCAATCGCTAATAACTTAATTTAGGCATTACACACATTTTGATCCAGACTTCTTACCGGTTGGTGGCGGTAATGCACAAACATAGACGATCGTCACTCGGTTGCTTCTCCCTGAATCGATAGCAGAGCCTCAGTTGTCGCTGACGCAAGACCTGTCTCCCCGCTGGTCCAACCGCTGGACCACTCTGCCGGCGGCTCACACGTCCCGTAGGAAGAAATCCTGTCTTGAGGTCAGTCAGCAGTTTGATCCCTGAGTCTTTGTAGTGAACTGACGTCACACGAGCTGTAAGTGTAGCCACCGAACAAGGCGCAGCTTTAACCGGAGCTCGGTGACGTTAGCTGCACATGGTTTGGTCGCTAGTTAGCCGCTTAGCTTTAGCTTTAGTGTTGATTCATCACCAGCGTGACGTTAACCTGAAAGTCCAGCTCAGTTCAGCTGTAACGTCAGGCGGAATGCGGGGAGATTGCTAACGCCCACCCTAATGTACCTGTCACTCGTGTCAGTGGGTGTTACCGTTCAGTTTCTGTCATTGGGCTTTAATAAGGACATTCATCTGGAGTGATTTGAGCTCATGTGACCCAGAGAGTCTCAAATCAAATCTGCTGCTGCTGCTGTTTATCACATCAGTGCTTGACCTGCTGTCTTCACTGTGTTCCCAGTCAGAAGACCCTGCACCATGGCGGATCAGCTGAGCCCAGATGAGAAGCTCGACCTCATCACGAGGAACCTTCAGGTGAGGAAGACAAACCATCACACATACTCACAGACTCTATTCAGACCTGGTATTAAAATCCGTCCTGGGAGATCCGATCCACAGTGGCAGGTGGAGGTCTGATCGCACCCACAATCCGTCCTGGATGTGTCCTGAGATCGGATCACTCAGACCACATTGACAACCCCTAACCCTAATCACCACATAATGACTGATACTTTTCTTAAATCGGTAAAAAAAAAAGTGTGATTATTTGCATGTAGAGCAAGGATGGGATATCCGATCACCAGTGGTCACAGGAGATGGTCATCACCAGGTCTGAACACGGCCACAGTGACTGAAGTCCACCTGCCGCTCTCTGTCTCATGGATCTCTGATTGTGTGTTTGTGTGTTTGTTGTGCACTGCAGGAGGTCCTTGGAGAGGAGAAGCTGAAGCAGGTTCTTCAGGAGAGGGAGCTGAAAGTTTACTGGGGAACAGCAACCACAGGAAAACCCCATGTCGCTTACTTCGTCCCCATGTCCAAGATCGCAGACTTCCTCAAGGCGGGCTGTGAGGTGGATACGCTGCACTGAGCATCTTGTCTGTCATCGAGAATAGAATTTAATCTGTGTGCACATCTTACAGCAGCTTACACGTCAACTTTTGTTTTCTTTTTCTTTTCCTCAGGTCACTATCCTCTTCGCAGACTTGCATGCCTTCCTCGACAACATGAAGGCACCCTGGGAGCTGCTGGAGCTCAGGGTGAAGTACTACGAACAGGTCATCAAGGCCATGTTGGAGAGCATCGGCGTGCCTCTGGATAAACTCAAGTTTGTCAAAGGAACGGACTTCCAGCTCAGCAGGTCAGTTGTGCCGACGCTACTCCCTGACTGTCCTGACATTTGTTTAATATTACGTTCAGTGAAATAGTCTCAGACGCTGCAACCTACACTCCGACTTATTATTAAGCTCTTTGTGTTCATGTTTATCAGAGAGTACACTCTGGATGTGTACCGCCTGTCCTCCATGGTGACAGAGCATGATGCTAAGAAGGCCGGAGCTGAGGTTGTCAAACAGGTGGAGCATCCTATGCTGAGTGGACTTCTCTACCCTGGACTGCAGGTAACAACACATTCATAAACCCAATGACAAATTAAACTGCAAATACTGATGTAATCTCACCACAGTGTTTATTTATCTTAATGTTTGTTGTTAAATGTAAATGTGACATGTTTCTCTGGACAGGCTCTGGATGAGGAGTACCTGAAGGTGGACGCCCAGTTCGGAGGAGTGGACCAGAGGAAGATTTTCACCCTGGCAGAGAAGGTGACATCTCCCTCCACACTGGCACATTTAGTTTAACCCCCCTGTTTTTCCTTCATTACTCACACTTCTTACCAAAGCCGGACCGAAGACGATACTGATATTAAGAAGTAAAAAAAATTTCAATTTACATATACTTAAACTTTTTACTATACTAAAACCCTTATGAAAAAGAAATGTAATTGAAGTTCAGTATAATCATTTCTTTATGATAAATGACTAAATAAAAAAAGAAAACTGCAAGTGTTGATATCACAAGGACAAGAGCTCATGAAACAGTTCTCTGAATAAGGTCTTTAAATCGAAAGTGTTTTTTTTCTGTCTCCAGTACTTGCCGTCTCTCGGTTATGCTAAACGGGCACATCTGATGAACCCGATGGTACCGGGACTGACCGGAGCCAAGATGAGCTCTTCAGAAGAAGTAAGTTTTGTTAGTTAATTGTATTTTTCACAGGAAAAAGTGATGATCATATTTCTATGTACACTTTTCTTGATGCCTGTGACCAGTCATTACTTCTTTGTCTCTTTGCGGCGGCAGGAGTCAAAGATTGACCTGCTGGACTCCAAAGAAGACGTGAAGAAGAAGCTGAAGAAGGCGTTCTGTGAGCCCGGCAACATCCAGAACAACGGCGTCCTCTCCTTTGTCAAACACGTCGTCTTCCCTCTACGTGGAGGTAAAAAAAACTCATCCTATAATCTGTTTTCTTAGCTTCTCTTCCTCCTGTATAAAGAATAAAAAATGAGTTAATATTTGCGGTCCATGTGTCTTTTTAGAGTTCCGTATCAAAAGAGACCCCAAGTGGGGTGGAGAGAAAATCTACACGGTGTTTGAAGAGGTGGAGAAGGAGTTTTCTGAGGAGGTAAATCACATTCTTACTGGATCATTGAAGAATACTGAAAAATGCTTTGTAAATGATAACTCTGCTAAAGCGCTTAATTTTCTCTTCATGGCCTAATCATTGGTGATCTCTGCTCTTCTCAGCTGATTCATCCAGGAGACCTGAAGGCCTCGGTGGAAGTCTCGCTAAACCAACTGCTGGATCCAATCCGAAAGAAGTTTGAGTCGCCGGAGCTCCGCAAGCTCACAAACACTGCCTACCCCAACCCCTCAAAGACAAGTCAGTGCAATGCTGCTTTCAACCCACACACAGCAGATTGACTAGTTGGCAGATTGCTGTGTGAGGAGACTTATTGTTATTTATGTGTGTGTGTGTGTTTTGTATAATTAGAATCAGGAGGAAAAGGTGCCAAAGCAGCAGGAGGAGGAGGAGGAGGAGGAGAGGATGATGAGCTGGCTCCCTCCAGACTGGACATCCGAGTTGGCAAGATCATCAGTGTGGAGAGGGTAGAGCTAAAAGATTGTAACTTGATGCTTGAGCAGATGATCAATATATAATCTCAGTTTGTGATGAGATTATGTGTCATTATCACAGTCCTCTCACGGGTTTCGTCTCCGTCTGACTTAGCATCCAGACGCTGATTCGCTTTACCTGGAGAAGATCGACGTGGGTGAGGCAGAGCCGAGGACGGTGGTCAGCGGTCTGGTGGCCTATCTTTCACCGGAGGACCTGCAGGACAGAATGGTGCTGCTGCTGTGCAACCTGAAACCCCAGAAGATGCGAGGCGTCGAGTCTCAGGCCATGCTGCTGTGTGCCGCCATGTGAGTGCTTATTCTTTTCTTTTTTTTGCACAAAGACAAATTCAGCTTGTCCCTCCGCTTCATCTTCTATCGTCTTCGCTCTCTCTGGTTGGTTGATTTCCAGTGAAGGGGAGCCAAGGAGGGTGGAGCCTCTCGACCCTCCAGAGGGTTCATCGCCAGGGGAACGGGTCTTTGTGGAGGGATATGAGACGGGCAAAGCAGATGACAGACTCAACCCGAAGAAGAAGGTGTGGGAGAAACTACAGGTACGTTTCAATATGATTTTACTTTTACATGCAAGAGGAGCCAATTTTATGTCTCCACTCAAAGGTTACAGTGACCTCATGTTACTGTGAATGTGACACGTTAGGACTGCCAGTAGGGGATCTCATTACATCTGGCAGAATTCACTTGGACTCACTGATGAATTGATTCGATTCCAGTGGTCAAAGGTCAGAGTGGCTCTCTTGAATGTGATATCTCACTGCTTGAGGGAATTTCTCCAACTTCTGATCAGTTGTCACTTGGACTCAAAGATAAAGAGCTTATGTTTCAGTTGTCAAAGTGACCTTTATATGAATCTGGAAAAAAAGTATGTAGAAATATATACATAGAAACTGCACTGGTTGGCAGAGGCATACAACTGCAGTGCGGTAATTGTAGTTAAATATGGATTAATGCTAGTATTGAGGAACAATTTCCTTACATGGAATAATGTCATATTGATTGAATTCTTCTTGTCTTTCCCCAGGTTGACCTGAAGGTGTCAGACGAGTGTGTAGCTCAGTGGAAAGACAATCAGCTGATGACCAAACTCGGACAGATCAAGTGTAAAACACTGAAAGGAGGCAACATCAGTTAAATTCACACACATCACCCAAGCAGCTCCTGCCGACTACCTTACATCAAGATTACCTTCATCGCTAAATTGCCATGGCAACAACGGTCAAACCTCATCTGGATGTTTTCTTGGAGAAATAATGAGACATTGATGCTTTGACGAAATCTGTTACCATGCTTTGACTTAAGGATATTTAATTCATTTAAGCATGAGCCACTCGTGATAAACAATTTTACTAATCAACCGCTGATTCATTAGTTCCTCTTTATTTACTGGGTGTGACTGGTTTTACAAATGCTCTTAATTTAGAAATACAACACTTGGTCTGCAAATGGGGCAAAACTGGGCCTATTCAGATGGAAGGAAGGATTTACTTGAATGCTGAAGCATCAGATTCTCATCCCTGGAAGTAGATGATAAGGAATCTCAGGTGTTTTAAAAAGGGACTTAAAGTTTCAGTGCTTCTCTTGGTGTAAAATTAAAGTGTTATTAATTTGCCTCCAGGGTAAATATCAGGGCAGTGGAAAGCAATTTACCAAACCTCATAAGGTTTTGTGGGTTTCTGACATCAAACATGGGGGGGAAAAGCTATTTGCCTTGTGCTATAGGATGGTTGCATTGGGTGCAGTGTTGTACATTAAATCAAACTCCGGACATTAACTGTAAAACTCAAATACTACAACATGTCATATATGAAATAAATGTTGAATTCAGTGGTCTGCAGGTTTTAAGGATTTATTTTCAGGTCTGTGTTGGATCAGAGAAATGTGTGAGAAGAACAGTAACCATATGTTTGTCTAGTTGCTTAAAGAAAAAAAGCAGAAGACATAATACACTTAGATTTTTATTTATAGAAGTATTAACTGTACATAATTCTTTATAATCAAAATGTCGATTTTTATTTTTGACCCATTAAGAGTCAGGATAATCCACACACTGATGATTTTGCTGGGGGAAAGTATTTTGTGCAAATAGTAACGAGTTCCACTTTTCCATAAAAAAGGCCTGGGCCAAAGATTTCGATAGAGAACATTTAATAAACAAAAAACTGACCTAACACTTGGCCTACTCCAGTGTATCAAATCATCTGGGGCCAGTCATCGAATCCATAGCCCTATAAGTATTTTATCAGATGACATAAATTCTTAAATATTTCATATTTGGTAGGAAAAGGTGTCTGACAGTGCTACTAGTGGAAACAACCACACATAAATAAATAGTTTGCTTGTGTTACTGCGTCCAAAAAAGATTTCATAGAATGAGTTGGATTGACCCTCACTATATCAAAAGAAAGGGATTGTGTAGAAGCATCTAAGTCTGTGTTAAGTCTTCATGGTTTATAGTCTGTAGCTTTACAAAAATGTTTCTGTCTTAATTGAGAAAACATCTCCCTCGTTCTTGTGAGTATGCAGCATCCCTTTTTTTTTTTGCAGATCCTATTTCAGATCTGTCTACACAGTGAAAGCCAGGAGAAAAACTGAATATCATCATTTGCTTGTCCTCAGATCTTTAAGCAAAGAAGGTGATAAATGGTGATTAGTCTCGTAGTGGATCTCATTGTCAGCTTTAAATCCCCATGAAAAATCTGTACTATATTACAACAGGGAAACACTAAAGACACTAAACTTGAGTACAGAAATGTACAGAAATTTCTGGTTCAAACTCTTGAGCTGCAGTGACCACTACCTAATCAAACCTCTAGGAGGCGATCTCACACAAGCCAAATATTTACAGCTCAGCCATTGTACACCATTTCATCCTGAGGGGCCTTAAAAAGAGATAAACTATAGTATAGAAAAATACTCCAGAATAAAGCTGTCATAGAAATTGGGAGCAACATATTTTTTTTGCATAAATATAGGAAGGCCATTTAATAGGCTAAGGCTTTTGGAGAATACTTAACACAAGACAACACTCAGACGAGTAAAGCTTAACGTCTTTCAGTACTGTCCGTCAGTCGTCGCTGTGAGTTGTCCTTTTACTTTCTTGTAGGTTTTTTTCTTGTTCCTCTGGCACGAGTCCGGTCCTCGGTTCATCACCACGGAGATCTTTCAAAACAGTGTCTCAATTGTGTCTGCCGTCACTCTTGTAGCTGCAGGGAGAAGACAGGAGCGTTAAGACTTGACGGCACAGCCATGACACAGTGACACGTGCACACATCGTGAATATTCTGACCCGATCTAATTCATGAGCTTCAGGCTGATTGAAGCACATGCGTTGCTGGAAAAAGATGTATGCAAGGTAGCAGCATTTGGATTGTGTTCGTGCGGAAGGGGGGTGGACCTGTTTCCATTTTTCTCTTGTTGGTATGAATGGCAAAATATGGCCTTGAAGGCGATGCCAAGGTGCTTAGCTGTCTCATGGTAATGCTAGACTTTGCATTCTGCATCAGTTATTGATTTAAGCTAGCACACACTCAAACACTCTGATGAGGGCAGTGGTCATCCTTTAGCACTTAAAGGTAATGTTGGTAAGTTGTTTCTGAAAAGACAAAGCTCTCGTAGGAATGTAAGAATAAAATGATTGGTTGGCAAACCTGTCTGTTACGTAGATAATCGGAGACTAAGACTGATGCAGAGACGATAGTCAGAAGTAGGAATACCAGTTGCAGAAAGGTCGGCTTCCAGCAGCTGTCAAGCAGTGCACCTTCATGTGTTTTAGGGGGCATGGCTTTGATGAGAGGGCCAAGGGAGGGGGTGGGATGTACGGGTTGTGTTTTTCAAAATGTAGCTGTGGAGGTAGCTGGGAGAGCACCTGCACCGGAGGATCAATCAGTGCAGGTGAGAGCTGTTAGCTGATTGATCCTCAGGTTTAAAAGGCAGCAGCGGAGCTACTTCAGAGACACTCAGATCACAGACACAAGAGTGACAGACACAGAGCCGAGCCGAGCCGAGCCGAGCCAAGAAACCAGCAGAAAGTGCTGGTACATTAAGTTTAGAGTTTTGTGTTGATTTAATAAAGTATGCTGAAAAGCACCATGTTTGTCTCTGGCTGTGTGTGGGAGAGCCCCGTGGCATCGACGTTTGCCACAGTAGCCTGCGCTTTCAAGCGTTTCCAGTATATTCAACCCTAGCTCTAAGCAAAGATACATAAGAGTGATAAGTAATTTTATTATTCTTACTTGTTGTCTCAGGGGGTGTTATTCCGCTAGTCTGTTGTGCTCCTCCAATTGCTCCATTTCCTTCGACACTGTACTCTATCCTTCCTGAAGAGGTGGGATAATGCTGTGAAGGACTGATGCTGCCATGCGCTGGCTTCTTTGCGACCGGTGGAGGGACTTTGTCACACTTCACCCCACCATTGGAGAAAGTGGCAGCTCTTGATTGGTCAGACACCTGCATGAGCTCGGCCGCTAAGCTTTGCTTCAGACTTGCCTGAGCTTCAGACGAGGTGGCAGCTGTAGTCTCTATGACGACCTTTTTTGTGCTCCTGGAGAAGATGAAGCTGGCTGTAGAGGCTGGGGACATGTTTATGTCATTTCCTTCAGGTGATTTGACAGACACAGCTCCTGGTTCACTCACACAGCTGTATGTCGGTGATCTCACACCCAGTCTGGATGGAAGACAATCTCTTGACGACATTGCTGCAGTTTTCATTCGTATGGCTTCCTGTAAGCGCATGGAAGGGCTGTTTAATGTCCCAGAGGGAGTTTTTACTGTCTGAGTTGGAGATTTTAGAGACAGAGACTTGCGGATGGGCTTTTGTGGAATATTTTGATGTCCTGGGATTGAGACTGGGCAACTCTCCTGAACTGGAGCTCCCTGGTTTGTTAGTTTGTCCTCAGACGAAGTGTTTACGTGATCTTCAGTAATGTTGACTGATCTGAGGCGAACCATCTGAAGCAGGGAGGGGGTGACAAGTGGTATATTTGCATCCTCTTTAGGAATGGGAGCACCTTTGTGGCGGGAAAGTAACTCCTTGCTCCTGGTGTCCCGGTTTGCTACACTGGGCTGCCTCCTGAAATTAACTCCATGGGTTATATTCTCTGCTGGTAGAGGAGGGGCTACTGGGACTATAATTGGAGTTTGGGTACTGACGGGCGGCCCACAGGAAGACTGATCTTCAGTTTTAAGAGAGTCTCGCCTCAGGAAAGTGCTGGAAGGAACTAAAGCTGAGACTGATACAGTGTTCTCTGCTCTTGTAATTGGTGGTAAAGGAGGTGCCTCCACTGGTGGAGGTGGGGCACTATCTGAAACAGATGAAATGTCCTGCACTGGTTTGCAAGAAATCTCATCAACACTGTTAGATTCTGAAAGTTGCACAACAACCTCTGGTTTGCTGTCTTCTACTGCTGATTGTGCAACAGCAACAGGCAAATCAGAACTTTCTCCCTGTACTGATGTCCCACCTTCGCTTGAATCTGTGTTTGTCTCTCCAACTTCCTCTGCAGCCAAGGTAGACTCATTAAGGACGTCCAGCTTTTTGACACAACTGTCCATCACATCTTGCACATCTGTTACAAATGGTGGCGGCGGAGGAGGAAAATCTACCTCATCTCCTCCTTCGAAGACTGAGTCCCCTTCCAAAGGAGGTGGAGGAGGCGGCCAGCAAGACTCACCAGCTTGGGTCTCCTCCTGTACCCTCTGTAATTCGCCTGGTGGCGTAGACACTGATGAGGGTGGGGTTTTTCTTGAGGGAGGCGGTGTGGGGTGGTATGGTGGGGGAGGGGTATGTGGTGGTGAGACCTTATTAACTTTGGGGACTTCTGCAGAAAGTGTCTGCATGGATGGGACCTCATTTCTGTCTATCTCAGCATTGCTCTTCTCAACTATATCCGTAACCCCATTCTGTGAGGAGGTTGCAAGTTTCTCAGCAGCCAAATTAACTTCTATCGTAGTTCTACTCATTTCCTCTTGTTGTCTCTCTACCGACTGCTCTGTTGACAGCAGTTCCTCTCTTTGCAATATTGTCGAGGGTTTCTTCATCACAGGAGGGGGAGCTTTCTTTGGAGTTGTCTCCTGATTCTTCACTACAGTGCTACTACTCTGCTCTTGTCTCTGAACATCTGCACTTGCTTCTACCCCTTCTATTTCAGCACCTGGACATTCCCCCTTCTCTTGCTCCTTGTGGACATCTTTGGGATCTGTTGCTATCAATGTCTCAGGCTTTGCTTCACTTTCTGACAGTTCCAAGACAGGTTTGACTATAGCTGTCTGTTTTTCGACTAAAACTTGCATCTCCTCTCTGGGTTTATTCTGGGTTCCTACCTGTTTAACTGTGCTTTCTAGTATCTTTGGGGGTTTGTGGGTGTCTTTGCTTACACTGGAGTGGGACCCACAAAGGAGCTCAAAGGTCCGTCTGTTGTGTACCCATGTCTCTGGAGGAGGAGGGCATGGTGCTTTGACTTTGGGAGGTGGTGGAATGTTCAACAGCTCACTGAATTCTACTCTCAAATTTGATGAATTGTTATTTGGTGCAAGTTCATTTGTTGTAACTGTGGGTGAAGTTCCCTGTGGAGGAATATTTTGGCTACTTGTGGATACATCTGGATGTACTGGCTCAGATGTACCGGATGATAGAGAGGTGAGAGAGGAGGAAGGCGAAGCTGCTGAGGATGAAGCCCGGGACATTGATCTCTCTGGTTTGATGGGTTTCTTCTGTTTTTCTGGGGAGGTTGGAGAGATACCTTTAGGGGAAAGCGTTGGAGTTCCACTCTGGCTGGAGTACCCACTGGAAGGGGACATGGTCCGTTCAAATTTCCCGATTTCTGAGGGAGCTTTCTGTGGGGAGGAGCTCCTGGATTCTGACTGTGGCTCTAGTGGCCCTTCAATCTCTTTGGAAGAGGCCTGTGTGGGGCTCACAGGACTGGAGGAAACATCTAGAGAGCTGGACCCAGTTGAGTTCGATAGCATGGTGGGGACCTTACTGGCACCAGAGACCGATTTCATCTCATCATTTGCTACAGTGTTTTCTGTAGCAGTTTCCACCTCTCCGGACAATGAGTCATTAAGATCTTTACTTTCCACAAGAAACCTGGAGCTGCTCTTGATCTTGTTACTATGGAGAGAGTTTGTTCTCTGTGGAGGTGCCGGGGGTTGCTTGGTTTTCATAACTGAAAGACTACGAATGAAATTACGCTTGTTCTTTGCATCCTCCCCAGCAGTAACTGAACCTGATACGCCAGACTCTGATCCTTGAACTGTAACAAGACTTTCACTTTTACTATTGATGCTGCTAATCCCGCTACCTGAACTACACAGACTGACATGGTCTTGATCTCCACCAGAGTGCTGTTGGCGGCTTTCCTGTCCATTATGACACACTCTATGGAAGTTATCACTGCGCGTGCTCCCCTTAGAGGATACAGGGGAGGAGTTTGAAATCATGGTCTTTGAAGACTGTGACATGCTCCAGTTTGACCCTGAAGTCAACATGGGCATCTGTGTGGAGTCGTTGAAGGAATGGTCAGTCTGGAAACCATCACCATCTGATCTTCTGGATAACAAAGGGCTGACTGATGACTCTCTGGATGCGAGGCTGCTTTTGCTTACAGTGCAAACGCTACCACCACGGAGGACACTGCTGCAACGGGTCCGACTGATGCTGCGGTCTATCTCTATGACCTCAACCGAGGCTGGCAAGACCGCATTAGGGATGATTGTAGACAAATACGTGGCCTGAGGAGATATGGACATCACTGGACCCTGTAGAAAAAAAGGGTTTTATAGTAAAATCGTATAAATAGTCAAGACAGAATAATCCAAGACACTGAAGACTGAAGTCTCAGAGGAATAACTCTTGAATTTATTCTTTACTTACAGCCAGGTTTTGTTCTTACCTGGGGTTCTTGGAGGAAGCTGAACATTGTTGAAGGACAGAAGGAGGAGGAATTGGTCATGTGAGGTACTGCAAGGGACTTGGGTCTCAAAGCAGATGTGTGGTAGAGATGGGAGCCCTGGTGGTTGAGGGGATGCTCATCCTGGTACATAGCCTGAAGGTGCTTCCTAAACAGCAGTTCATCTCTGGATGCCTGTTAAAAAGTGGATAATTCCCTTTTTTAAGTAATTTACAAAAAAAACTAAAACCTACATTACATTGCATGTTAAAACATATTGATAAATAAATAAATAATTCCTGTTTGAGCCTTTTACTGTACCTCCAACTCCGAAAGGTGAACTCTCGCTCCTTCTTTATTTGCTGCCAGATTCGATCCATCAAACGTAGGAATGATAACAACACCTGATTGGCTGTCAGTGACCTGCCCATCATGATTTGTGAGCTGAACAGAAACAAGTGGCTGGAAGGTGGAGCTTCTGTGCAGTGCTGGAAAGATGGTGCGTCATTGTCAATAACATGTTTCCCACAAAGAACACATAATGTCTTATTATGCAAGGTCGATGCTAAAAACCTACCAAGCTCTTTCTGGACCTGGTTGGGAATACCCATGATGGTGGTCCTCCTGCTTCTCTTCCTGCTCTTATCTAATCTTTTCACTGGATTCAGGGGCTTAAAGGTAGAACCTGAAAAATTCAAAATTTTAACTGAATTTGAGGAGGGTTATTTTATTCCAAACAGAAAAGTGTATTTGGCACAGGAGATCAGATTGGTTAAATAACTGGAGCCTTGCACAATAATGCATTGAAACCCAGCTTGTGGAGAACAGATTGTCTTAAGGATTTAAAAAAAGGATGTTTGAAATATGATAGGAATACTAATGACGGTTGTTGCATGCGGCACACAGAAAGACATGCTTTGCCTCCCAGCTGAGGGAGATATGCAGAGGCAGCCGCGGTGCTGTCTTCAGATACTTATAACTTTTGAGTTACCAAAAAATAAATAAACCTACAGTTGTGTGTATGGGTGTGTGTGAGAGTGGGTGTGCATGTCAAGTCCCTCTTCCTTTGATTTCACACCATAACTGCAGAGCAACCGAAACAGCTGGGAATGAGATGTGCATGCCAAATAAGTAACTGAAAGTGCTTTTACAAGTACTATGATTAATTTGTATTTGCATTAGATGAATGAAATAAAGACGTTTCCTGTCTACACACACAGACACACACTTATTTGTACTTCTATCTTAGTGAGGACACTTATTGGCATAATGCATTCCCTAGCCCCTAACCCTAACCATCCAAATTAAATGCCAAACCCTAACCTAAACCTTATTCTAGCCCTAATCCTAAAACCAACTCTTAACCCCCAAACAATCCATTAGAGGTGGGTCAGAAAGTGAAGACTGGCCAAAACCTCCTCACTTTCCCAAAATGTCCTCACTCCGTAGGTTGTAAGCTCAAAATGGTCCTCACAAAGATAGCTGTACAAGAGGACACACACACACACAGAGCTGCTGTTTACCTTGGCGGGTGAGCATAGGCCTCGTCGACACAGAAGAGGTTACTGTGGTATCAGTATTCCCGGTAGTGGTTCTTGACTCCGAAGAGCCACCTCCGTCCTTGGAGCTGATATCCTGCTCTGGACGGAGGGTATCTGCGGACTGCAGGGGATACACACACACACACACACACACACACACACACACACACACACACACACACACACACACGCAGACACAGCAGTATTGAGTTAGGTAGCATTCTTGTGTAGGAAGTGCAGGTAAAATGATCCACAGAGGTCTGGCTCACTTACAGAAATGCTTTCATCGTCAGCAAAGTTCCCTCCATTTTTGTGCTCTGTGTAAAACAAACAGACCAGTTGAAGACACAAAATCTGAACACACTCACACACTCACTATCATAGTTAAAAGGTGGAATCCATAAACAGCCATTGCCAAACTTTAATCCCATTGATAGTAATAAATATGATGTCTAACACAACAGAAACATATTCCAGTACATGAATGGGTGTGTTTCCTAAAGACCCGGTCAATGTGTCTGACCTTCCTGCTGTAATATCTTCAGTCCCTCCTGAGCCTCAGTGTGCAGGTCCTCCAGGTACTGTGGTCTGCTGCCCTCGATGAAAACATTCTCCTGGTGGTGCTGTGACGTCTTGTAGTGGACAGCCAACCTCTTCTGCTCTTCATTTCCTTTTGGGCCAGCTGTTGGGATGAAGGAAAAAGTTGGTTGACTAATTTGAAGGGAAAAGGGGTTACTTTCGTTTTGCCTTTTGAAGCAATTCATCAGTTAAGTTCAAGTCATTCAAGTCTCTCAACTTCCACTTCCTTGCCCTCTTACACCTTTTACACCAACACAAACCCAGACACATGCTCAACAAGTGTCCTTGCACCTTGCACAAACTTTGAACAGCTTTACTGTGAATCCTCTCCCACCTGTTGCGAGAGCGAGTCCGTTAATTGCTGCACGTTTGACACAGGACACTTTAAATCTCCTCAGCTGAGCAGTTTGAAGGGCAGACGTCCAAGCCTGGCACTCAACAGTAAACTAGTGCCTGGCTAATCTCCTGCAGTATCGCTCTTCTTTGCTAGTCCCTTGGGGGATAAGATAATCTGGACAGTCTGCAAGTAAAGATGCCACTAGACCACCTGCTGCAGGACCTACTTTATGGGAACTGGAGTGGGCTCTCCATTCATGCTGGCCGTACTTATTGTAAAACAGCAGCTAAACTTAGAATTAAACATTAGTAAAAGCCAGATTGCTGTCAAGTGTCAAAGCTTGCAGGTCCAACTGATGCTTCGTACCTGCCAGCTTAAGTTTAGTTAAATCAAAATACAATGTTGGGTTGTAAAGAAATGCAATGATCTAACCTTTTCTGGAATGGTCAAAACTCTGAGGGTGTCTATGTACTTTCAGTCATAAAACAGTCGAGAGGCCATACTCCATGCAGTGAATCAAGTGTAACATGATGGGTCTCAATGTTGAGAGCACGACCTGGGGAAAATCGTTTGTGTAAAGTGGCTGTTAGCTAATCAAAGTCCTGTGACCGGTGTCCGCTTTCCCGCCTTTGTCACTTTCAACACTGGCTCTCAGTCTGACCTGGTTAGGTAATACTGTGTGAGTGTGGATGCACATATTGTAGAAGTGTGTGTGTGTGTGTGTGTGAGGTATCAGACACTCCCACCCCCAAGATCCTTCCAGATTCACACAGGTGAGGCGGCCCAGACACAATGCCCACTCCTGTGTGTGGCTGTGGGAAATCTCAGGTCATTGTGTGTCGAAGAATTCCCATTAAAGAACTTAAGGGAAGAAGCGTTGCACACATACAAGGTGTTGTAACTATCAGTTGTGATTAATTGGAGAAGAAGCCATCCCTTAGGTTCTGCCAAACCCCTGCGGGAGGTTTAGGGCTTTGGGTTGATTAAGACGATCGCCAAAAAATCCCTTAAGCTCATTATCTCATTAGAGAGGACCACATAATTGCACTCAACGCTAATTCTTGCATGTCAGTGTATGTGCATATGTTTGTGTGAGACAGACACAATGACCGACACAAGAAATCTGCAAATAACATAATATTATAATAAAAACACACAACCAATGGATCACCTCATGTAGCCTCAACAGCACAAGCAAAGTTTCTTGAGCGTGGAAAAAGTCAACAAACTATAAACCAACCATGACAGCGAGTATTAACGTCACATTCACCAGCGCTCATTTCTGTCAGCACACTAAAGCCACAGGCTGACAGATTCCTCCACGTGAGTCAGCACTCACCCTTCTTCTTGAAGACAGACAGCAGAGAGTGGATGCTCTTCCTCAAGTAGACCACCATGCCTACACTAGTGCCATAGCAGGTGGAAGGTAAAAAGATTGTGATCAATAAAAGCAGAATCCTACAGTCCTCCTTGTGTCACTTGTGAGGAAATATGTCACAGTGAAGATCCTGATGCTCTGAACGTCCAAGGACAGAAAAATTATTAAAAAATAAAGCAGAAAGTCTGAGGATGACTGAGGATGATCAGGAACGAGAAGCTCTCCTCTCCCCCCGCTCAGTGTGTGGGTGACTTGGGAAGGACGTGCACAATTAGATCTGCTTCCAGCCAAAGCAGCCTGTCCCAGCTGCCTTATCCCTGAGTCTGATACCCTCCCCCCTCTGTTCTCCCTCCCCGTCTCTCTCTCTATTTTGCTCTGTCGCTCACGGTGGCTCTTTCCCTTTGCAATTCCCTCTTTTTGTCAAGGGAAGAAAACCCCTCACCAGCAGAACGGCTGTCAAAAGTTTGGCTTTCAGGAGGCATCCTCCCCCACGTCTCTCAACAAAGACAAACACAATTGTGCTTATATAATATATATTTGCTTATATTTTTAGGTTAAAATACATTTTTAGAGCCATTTGAGATGGTAGTTGGGAAAAAAAATAAATTGATGGGTTTTCCCCATTGGTTTCTGTTTGTTTTGGTTCAGCACGACAACACTTAGGTTAATATGGAAGATACACTGTATATCTTGATGTAAACATCTGCCAAGGAGGTTATGTTTTCCTTGGCATTTGTTTGTTTGTTAGCAGGATTATGCAAAAATTACTGGATGGATTACCACAAAACTTGGTGAAAGGATGCGATATAGGCCAGGGAAGAAGGCAAAACATTTTGGTGTGCATCCGGATCAGGAGGCAAATAATAAGTGAATCTTGATGAAAAATATTAGACATATATAGTGAACTGATATCTCTGAGTGAGCGAAATTTGGTGGAGCTTGATTTAATTTAAGGGGACAGATGGGCCTTGGTGAAGGCTTGTGCTCCATTGAGTGCCATTCTAGTACAAAGATGTAAATGTTTTTCATAACTATGTCCTCAATATGATAATTTAAAGAAATACACACCTCTTTGTGTTCCCTGCCAACGCTTCCAACTTCCACTTTCTGATGTAGTTGAGGCTTATAAAGTTCTATTTGTCATTGTCTCCTCCCTAATTAAAGCCTTCAGCAGCGTGCATCCGTCTGACGCCCTGTCTCTTCATGTGAGTGCCACAGGGGCTGCGTTTGACAGCAGAGGTTGCGTCCTCACAGTGAAAAAGCTAAAACAACCCATCCAATGCACTGTTCTTCTCACCCTCTTCTGCATCGCATGCATCACTTTCTCCAGGGATCTTCCTCACCCCGTTGTCCCTGCCAATCTCCCCTCCTTCACATCTCTCCCTTCTTCTGCCTTTCTCTTCCTGCCTGCTCCTTAGCCTTACAGCCACAGAGGTCTAGTTTGAGTTATAAATAGCTGACATAGCCTCACTTCATCATCTCTAATGGTGTGTGTGTGTGGATAAATTCAACGCCCCTACTAATGTTTCCTGCCAAATTGCAGAGGGTATGAACTACAACAAGGGTTTGGAAGAAAAAAGTGAAAAAGTCTATTCAGTGCCAAACATACAAACTGGTGTTGTGTCCCAGGATTCTTTCCCTGGCGCAGCAGCATCAGCACTTTGATCCACTTGCGCTCTGAATGGGTATTTATTCCCAATAAAGTGGCAGCAGGGGGCTACAGCTGGCCTGCATGCACCCGGACCAGCTGGAGGGCAGCAACACGATTACTTTTACTCATGCTGCACCAACACAGGACTCCTGGCACTTGAAAACTGAAGCGGCATTAGAAAACCCTTCTTCAGTGAAGAAATCTCCGCCCCAGTGTCCAGAGATCAGACTGACCGGCCCAGGGTGCTGGCGGTGGTTCAGCCTCCTGGTCAGCCAGGGCTGAGCTCAGCTGAGGCCTTCAGGAGAGCAGCTTTAGACATTGGAGCCCTGCCAAAGGCTTAATGCTGCCAGTAGCTTAACCTGTCCATCTCTTCATCTTACACTCCCTTGCTTCTTGATGGTTTTCCCTCTATCAGCACTCCTCCTCTCCGTCCGTCAGTCTTACTACATTCTAAAACCACGGCAAATCTTAAAGGATCCTCTGGATGACGTCACTCAGGCGACTCATATTCATCATCGACTCATATTCATCATCTCCTAATCCATATTAATTTCTGTGAGACGGCGGACCAATGTGGGACATGTGGGAGCTTATGTGCATGAGAAAACCTCTTTGTTTCGTGGTGATGTGGCCCTTTAAGATCCAAATACTCCCTTTCTCCAAAACTAAATCCATCCACACCCAGTCCCCTCAAAGCAGACCTTTACTAAATGCCAATTTTGGGGGTCTCTGGGGTGGCATCTGTACCCCCCCTGTTGTTAACCAAGACCCCTCATATCAATATTCATTAGATGGCTCTAAGAGACACCATCTGGTCTTGGGGGAGAGGGCAGAGGGAAGCGAGGGGTTTCAAATGCCTTTGATTCAGTGTGCACAACAAACCATTCCACAGCAGAAGCAAAATAACACAGGGCATGAGAACAGAAGAAAGTAACATATGATAACATCATGCTAAAGTAGATTCCTAAAACTCACACTTTAACCTCCACAGTTTCTGTGTAACGCCAAAGATAATATCAAAATTCACCTAAAACGAGAATAGACGAATTGTGACCAGGTCAAACAGCCTGTTGACGAACAGACCATGAAAATATACGGCTCATTAGTTAGAGCCACAGTTCAAATAAATAATAATGGTAATAATTGAATGTACCGTTCTCTTTCACTGATTCACATCTCATGTTGTGGATTTCCTGGAATCTTTGTGTAGCCACATTTAAACTGTATGTGGTACAATAAAAGCAACAATTTGCATCTGTATTCTTTTGTTTTCATGCCAGATTATTTTGTGCTTTCTCCATTTTTCTCTCTTAAGTGGCAGAACACAAAACTTTCCATTCATAATACACTCCCTTAATAAAAGGCTCATAAAAGACACTTTAAAAAGGGAATAGAGAAAGTCAGTGTAGGAGAGGTGGATACTACATCGTTACTTTTGGTCCCATGTGTGGGTCAACTACAGCCATCATTATGTAACTCAATGGAATCTTATGTTAGAGCTCCTGAAGCCTCCTAGATGCCCACTTCTTTCAAACCTCACAGAGCTTCTCTTCAACAGTCTTCACCTACATCCACACTAATACATCTTCGATTTAAAATGCATCACATCTGCTGAGGAGAACTTTGGAAACGCTGCTGGTCTCGTTTTGGTTTGAAAACTCCGGGGCTACACTGTAGTATGGAAACAGAGACTTTTGGAAACAATTTGCTTCCTGATTGATGAAAAGATTGCTGATTACTTTCAGTAAAAACAGTCCAAGAAAAGAAAACCTGATGTGTTACTCCACCAAGGCTCCATCCCACAATGACTCTGGCTCCAGATCAGAGTTATTTGTTCTACCTTTGGAAACCTCCTCCACAGCCACAGATGACATTATACATCTAAGTTTTTTATGAGTAATGTGTAACCCACCACACCCATTTTAAAATCTGGACAGAAATGACTTCATATAAGACGCTGACCATTTAATAAAAGGCAAATTTATCAGTTTTACCAGACCAGACAAAGAAAGACCTCATCTCTCTGAGGAGAGTTCTCATAGAAACACTGATCCATATCAACACTGTCATTGCTCATACACACCCATATTAACTTCTTGCTCTACAATAGTGCTACATCAATTCAAGTATGAGGCTGCAAAATCTGATGAGGATGTTTACTGTAGATACACAGGCCCGGCTCGGACTGATGTCAGACACAGAGCAGCTAAATGTAAAATATGACTCCCAGTGGACTGACCAAGCCTCAACCCTGACGCTAATACACACACACACACACTCACACACACACACTTAGTGGAAAATGTAATACTGTAACCACATGATGAGCATTAGCTCATCTCATGTCCTCAACTCACCCCCCACTTACTGTTCAGGAGAGGAAGGAGGTAAACAGAGAGAGAGAGAGCTGCTCTGCCTTTGTCATAGCCTCACTGACACAGAGGCCACTGGACCATGAGCAGTTACAGGGTTTCCACTTCCTGGCCGGCTAAACTTGAAAACAGCCACCATGTGTATACATTAGTGGGTGTGTGTTTCAATAGGTACATGGGGTCATTAGAAACAAACAGTGGGGACACGTGGGGAGGCAAGGACGGGGTGGAAAATGTTTGTTTTTTTCTCTGGAGGAATTAGAAAATGGTATGATTGTGCAAAACCTTTACTATCTCATATGAAACCTAGTCAGCTGCTAGGATTTGTTGTATTATGACAGTCTACAACACCACCTTTGACCCCTTCACTTCTACTCAAATAACTACAGACACCAAACTAGCTACTGCATCAAAATTGATCACATTATGACAAAAAATGGCCCCTGTTGAATACGCAAAGGTGCTGCGACAATTCTTCACAGATACTTTTTCGAGAACACAACTCTTCCACCACTACAGGAGGATGAGGAGGCCACAATCCATGTGATGTGAGTGACTGTGTAATGTGTATTTAATCACAGATGACGGGTCAGGTCGTGGGATTTGATTTGACTTGGAGATAATTGTGGGTAACAGGTCGGATCAAAATATACAATTTCCCCGACATTATTTAAAATGGGTTTAGACAACAGCATCTGTAGTGATATCAGCAGGTAAACAGCGGTGTCTTTGTCTGCTGACCACTGATGATTTGCCGCAGTTTCTTTCTCTCCCAGTCGCTCTTTCCATCCCTGTAGACGAAGGTAATGAAACTGCCAGAGTACAGGAAGAGAGGGTTAAAATGTGACCAGCAATAAACCTCCAATCACCAAACACACACGCACACGCACACGCACTCACACACACACACACACACACACAAACAGGTACCATTATTCAGCTCATTGCTTCTCCCCTGATTTGTATTCTATGACCGCTGTGGTGGACTTGACTTACGAGCCTCTCTACATTGGGTGGTGTAGTATTAACCGGGTGGTGCAGGATGCAGGCTAACCTCCATCCTCCATGTACACAGCCAGTGGAATATTTCACGCATCCTGTATCATGTTATGATAGTATCTCTCAGTCTGTTAAGGTGGCCTGCTCAGAGACTAATATGGGGAAAAATTGAGATAAGGCTCATAACTCACTGTATTTATCTGATGAGAGCTAATGGTAGTGGATAGCGCATAAAAATAAAATGCTAACTTGTAACAACAATCCAACACGGTGGAGGAAGGTGACTGAAGAGGGACACAGGAAACAGGAAAATAAGGAGGGGGTGGTGTTAAATTACAGAGTAAAGTAACTGTCAGGTTATGTGGTGCATTTGTGTAAATGGGTGCTCAGCACATAGATACAATAAATACAAGTATCAAAGTGATGCGGACCATCAGACAACTGATCCTAACACAGAATTACAAGTGGCACAGTTGTTAGTGCTGTTTAAAACATCACTGCATTCATCCATTCATTACCTATACTGCTTATTAATGGGGGGATGTAGGGGGCTGGAGCCATTCCCAGCTGATATTCAGTGAGAGGTGGGGTACACCCTGGACAGGTCATTGCAGAGCTGCATTCAGCATAATCTAAACTGGTGATGGTTCAGATTGTACTGTATAACTGCTTTCAGACATGCATTTAGCTGTGGACATTTTCCAGAACTTTTGCTGCCAGCCCCAAAGAAAATGTCTGGAAAATGTCAATGTGAGAAAACAGCAGGAAATTGTCGGTAAGTTGGTGTGTTGATGACGTTTCTAACCTACGACTGATGCAAAACTGAAAGAATATAAATGTCTAAGGATGAAAAACAGGTGTCAAAAAATGTTGACTTGGAAAGACGAGATTCAAGAGGTTTTGGCGATAACGTCCGACGCTGGTGTCAAACTGCAGAAAATGTCCAGACCGAACCTACCTTAGTTAACCTCACCTAACCTAACCTAACCTAACCTAACCTAACCTAACCAAACCCTGGTGTCTCATTTCTTCATCAGAGATCACTCCTGTATTTGCTGTAGTTCTTGGCCCGAACCTGGAGCAGGTTGTAAACCCGAGCTTACACTCTGCAATGACACACAAACACAAAGCTAAACTTAGCTGCAGCAGCACTGCGATTAAAAATAGCAACAGTCACTCTTTTTGTAATTATCCATCTCTCACTCTGCCTCTCTTCTTCTCTCTCACAACATGATAAGGGGATTGTGGGTATTTTTCCTGGAGGAAGATGAGCCGTTTTTGATGCTTGTCGTTCCAACTTAAAAGCTTTTTGAGAGCCAAGCTGAGGGCTCTGTAAACACTCGCACAGATATGGCTGCCTCACAGGGAAGACACAGTTGACCCACTGTCCAGTGCATCCATAAACAGACTCAAAACAAGATAATACGATTATTTGTTGCCAACTGGTGTGTGGGAGTGAGCATATGAGTCCCCTGGGTGACCCTGGGAAATTAGAGGGTACTGGGAGATACAAAGGCTTCCAGACAAAACTGCGAGAAAGAGTGTAAAGCAAAGAGTCACAGAGACAGAGAACGTTTGCAGTAAAACAAACACAATACATTAATTTATGCAACACAAATATGGTTTGTGAAGGTGTTTTTGTGCAACAGGAAGATATAGAGTCCACAGGCAACAGCTGAAAATAGAAAGTGCTGCAGGTTATATGAGACCCTGTCTCCCTAATGGTTAATGGGCTCATTTAGTATGATTGATGAGTTAATGAGAGACCTACAGTTCCTGCACAGGCTCATCTCCAAGCAGGACAGGACAGGCCTGATGCCCTCAAGTCTGATTCCTCTGTCGGACCTATACATCCCTTTACAGAAATGTCGGTCGGCTGGTTGGAACTGAAGCATTTCAGACACACAGGACAATTTCAGCATAGTAAAAAAGTTCTTGCTCTATATGGTCTCAAGTCTAAGTTTTGCACTAAGTCACATTGTGGTCTGTGATTTCAGGTTAAGAAGTTAATTGGAATTTGGGGACATTTTCTTTTTCACTTTCTCACCTAACTTGAGAAGACTAATAGTTGACCCAACAGCCACTTAACTTACCTTAGCATTAAGACTGGAAACAGGAGATTGAAACTCAACACATTTGAAACTTAACACATTTGATCTAATTAATTTAATTTGTAAAGTAATCAAAGTTGAAAAATGTTGCTTTTACTGTGGGTAATGACTTCCCTGTCATTCAGTCTTAATGCTAAGCTAAGCTAACCATTACCTGGCTGTCACTTTATAATTGGCCTACTGATGAGGCATATCACCATAAACTACCACTGAGATGAAGACAAGGATGAGAAAGGATGAGAAAGGATGAGGAAAAAAAATCTCTCATGTTTAGCACCTGTTACAACTCCAAACCTCCTGGACTTTTTCTAATTTACAATAATACAAATACAAAATGTCACATTCAGGTCTGGCCACATCAGCCAATCAGAACGTGTATATTGTTTGAGTATATTTGACTTTCCTTGTGAGCAACATGTCATTTTATCCTTTCACACAAATCTCTTGAGATTTCCAGACGTGGTCTTCTCTGTGAGACAATCATCCCTTGTTCTTGTTTATACATGGACTCAGTTAACTCTGATGGAATAATCACATGTGATTCAGCCACTTACTGCTGGGACACTGGGGACTGGATATAGAAGCTGTTAAACACTGGAAAATATAACTGAGCAGCCAGAATGAAGTGCTTGCTCTGTCACCATGGAAATGTTGATGCTTTTCATCATCCTCATCATCATCCTCATCATCATCATTATCAAATATGCTGATGAAAAGGGAGGAGCAGAGTTCAGATGAAAAACAATTTGTCTGCCGAGTGCTGAGCAGGGAAGTGCAAGCGAGGAGACAAAGTGACAACTCTAGGTTTGTTTGACCGTGTGTGTCATCCAAATCACGCCAGACACATTAGGCCTGAACAGAAGTAGTCTGTTTTCAATACAAAGTACACATGTAACAAACAAACACACACACACACACACACGCACACGCACACGCACACGCACACACACAAGCAGTGACAGTATTAGCGTTTGTGTTGATATAAGTGCTACAATGTGTGTAAGTGAGTTAAAGTGATTGAGAGCTGTGTGTGAGTGTGCGCGGGTCGTGCATGTTCTTGTCCTGCCCACAGAAAACAACAACTCATTCTGGCAAATGTGCTCCTTCATTAGTGTCGCACTCTTCCTCGCCACTCCTCCTCAGCGAAATCCCATTATGCGCGGCCAGTGAACTAAACCCTAAGCCTCTCTTCCGTAAACAAGTCTAAACTATTTTGACTGAATCAGTCTGAAAACACTTGTAAATTCGTGTGAAAAGACGACAGCGTGTTTGAGTAAACTCGCAGCCAAATGTTGAAGAACAAAAAAAAGAGGCTGGGTCTGGCTCTGGCTCGGCAGCATCTGCTTGGCACAGACACACGGCTCGCCAGCGTGGCCTCTTTGCCTACATGAGTCCAACGTCTCCTGAAATCAGTAGGATGTAAAGTTAATGAGTTTAACGATAGATGTGGCTGGCATCCCCAGAGCATTATACTGATTGATTGCATGTATATGCTGACAGATCCATTTGAAATGTGCTTCTACTTACTCTTCATCTATAGGTAAATGCTGGTGAAGTGATTCTACAGTATCATATAAGGGAGGTTCTGTATGGGAGAGTTCGATCTTGAAAAATGATGATCAGAGATACAGTGTTTGTAAACCATGCTTTGCAAGAAAATGTTTTAGGTTAGAAATGACTTGGATTACTAGTAAACAATTTGAGTGTCAAAACAAGAGGCTGCACAGGTTTAAGATGACAGAGTTATTGACCCGTATTGTCCCTTCCTTGAGTCCAAAGTTCCTATTCCTATTTATTTATTATTTAAGAGGTCGGCAGTTATTTCAAGGGAGATTAACATGTGTGACAGTACAGCTACATGGATACACATCTCATTCTACATCAAAAGCTGCAGCTAATATACCTGAAAGAATTCCAGTTTTGAATATGGGATACAAGTGAGAATTTCACTGCTGATTAAATGCCGATTCTTGAGCTTTTTTGACGTTGATAAAAGTGATATTTTTAGGGAAAACATCTTAAATTAATAATAAATAAACATCTTAAGTAATAATTCATAAATACAGCAAGTATTTTTGTTGTGTCACTGGTGAATCTTTTGTAAACACTCCTGATTTTATGGCAAAGTTCATCCAAACATTATGTTTCACTCCTGGCTCTCTAATCCGAGCCAGGACCTACGTCAGAAAGTGATTATAGCAGCCTATCAAACCAGGTTTATTTTTATCAGTGCCAGAATAAAAGCCCCTTTGACGGAGGGATAACTCAGTTTCAGTGAAGTTTAATCTGAGGTTTGATATCACTTTCTTGTCCATCAGCAGGAAGGACATGCTTAGCTAAGACTGTCACAAGCTTCAAATTACAGATTGGACACAGTGATGTGGGGAAGAGAAGCCTGCCGAGAGCAATAAAAGAGGGGTTTGTCCTTATTTCGAAAATGATAAACATCAAATCCAAGCCATGTCTATAATTGAAATATTCACCATTGAATAGCAAGGTCACAAACAGGTCTCCCTCTCTCTGTGTATGTGCTGTTTAATGGTATGATTTGGTGCTTTAATTCAATTTTGCTGGTGATGCAGGAAGCCACTGGACTGAGCCCCAGTACAGAGCAGTCCAAACACTGAGCCCTTTTAATACTGGAGACGATGAGATCACTCCGATACGCTAAGGCTGCAGGAGATTTGAGCAGCGACATCGCTTGTACACATGGTCACGTCCACTGTTGTGTTGAAATCGTACATGAAATGATTGTTGTTCAAGCACAAAGTCCAGGGACACAACTTTAACACAACAAAAGAGTTCATTACTTCCCCCGTCACATGATATTGGAAACATTCATTCAAGATGTACTTCTTAAACTTAAAACTACATTGATTGATTGGTAAATACTCCTCCATGTTCACCCGCTGGTCTAAAACTGTCGATGTGAACGATGTTCAGTGGCTTTGCTATAACTTTTTCTCTGAAAACAGCTGCTGCTGCTGGAAAGTGTGTGAATCAAAGCAATGAGCTGAGAGACGCTGAAAGGCTCTGCAGAAATAAAAGGTTGAGCAGAGTCATTTGATCCATTGCATTTTTGCTAATGCAGCTTTAATTAATCTGAGGGTTATGGTGAAAGAAAATAAGATAATGAGGTGTTAACTGGATAACTGCCTCAGGTGGTAACTGGATAATTTTTAAAAATGAATAATGAGCTCAGCCCTGATCCTCAAAACAGGAATTCCTTCCCAGTGGCAGCTTAAGGTAAATTTGGGTCAGGTCATAAAACTGCAAACTTACAAATACTACACTTTGCTTCTACATGCATGAGACTTGCTAAAGGGCTGTGGATCGTTTAGATGGAATGATCCTAACTTGAAAAGTGTTTTAGAGAAGCCCTCCGATGACTAAAACATTTCCGATGCCACGTTTAGGACAAGAGCATGCAGACGAACCACAATTGCATGCTGCCAAAATCGCCCTTTCATTTAAAGAGGAAGAAAACTAAAGTTCCCACTGCTGAAGGGCATGAGAGGACAGGACGGAGGCGGGAGGTAATGATCTTCCCTTCATCTTCAAAGAACACTTTCGGTGCGACAGTTTGGTGCAACGGGCCAGAACATGATGTTAGAGGTGAAGAATTGACGACGACAATTAAAACAGGCAGGCTGCACTGCCCTTGAGGTCCTGAGAAACCTAATGTCACAGGAAGGAGGAGAGGCGTGATGAATGACAGGATTTCTCACTGGCTTTAAACAGACCGAAGTCTCAGTACTTAGCTGCCAGCACAGAGAAAGGAGAAATTAGAAAGGGAAACGTGTAAATGCAGAGGTTGGTTAAGGAAACACTCACTCATTCCTCCTTATGTTGCGTGTCTTGTGGGAGGAAAGAGAGTGGAAAGGAAACGAAGTGAATGGAGGATATATACAGTACATATACTGTTGAGATGTACTTTTGTGCAGGTATTACTTGCTTCCATGAAAAGGGGAGGAGAGCAGTGAGCTGCACAAAGAGCAACAGCATCAGAACATGTGAGATCAGGGATGGAAGACGTAACAGGGCAAGGTATAGGAGGGATAGATAGCAGAGGCGAAAAATCATCCCCCCCTTTATCCAGCTGTGTGTCGCCTAAGCTCTCTGCGGGGAGTCCATGACTTTGACAGTTGCACGCGCTAAATGGGATCTTCAAACGAAAGACCAAGAAGAGAGCGTCTTAGCCCCGCTTACAGAAATCAAAAGGCTTAGGCGAGCCGTACCCAGCAGCAGAATAATGGAATACGGGACATCACACCCTGCACGAGACAGTCCTAATGAAAATGGAGGTGGAAATCCGCTGGCAGCCTTGTTCTTGAATTATACGGAGCGCTACACAACCTGCTCATGTCTCTTTCTTCTCTTTCTATTGTATTCTCTCCAATAAACTCACCTTCCCTCCCATCATCCCTCTCTAATTATGTCATCAGTTTTCATTTTTCCTCACCCACCGAATCCTTCACAGCCCATAAAGCCGCAATTTCTTCCCCATTTTTCCGTAGTCCGTGTAAATCTCGCTGTGTCCAAATGCAAATATCTTCCCTTCGGAATGCTGGAAGATGAATTACAAGCCAACGATCCAAGGTCAAAGAGATAAAGGTGGGGGGCACAGAGTGGAGTTCAGAGGAATGAGAAGAAGGGAGGAAAGACCTGATTTCAACAATATGTGAACCAATAATTCTAGTTCATAGTAATATTGGTTCATTAGTGGGATCATTCTGACTCGACTGCTTATTTCAATGCGGAGACACACTGGGCCAGACAGACCAGTGATGAAAGCCATGAGGCAGGGTGGACAGTTATAAGAAGGTAAGAAGAAACATCTGGAGACCCATCAGCTGCAATGCATGATTTTATAAAACTTCAAAAGAGCCAAGGAATGAAAGCATGTCAGCAGGGAGAGCCTGTGTGTGTGTGTGTGTGTGTGTGTGTGTGTGTGTGTGTGTGTGTGTGTGTGTGTGTGTGCGTCACTGAGCACCTGTGGATGCAGTAAAGTGAGTTCATACTGAGCTGATCTCCACTGTAGCCACTCTGTGCTCACATCACCAGATGAATAGGCGTCTTTGTGACATTCGAGCTCAGCTGGCAGCGTCTCAGCCACACAGCATATTGTGCCTTTTAACAGTTTGTGTGAGACGCATCCAACGCTAATTGATTCTTGAGTTGTTAGTGTAATTATGCCGGGTCAAAAAAAGTTCAAATTGAAACATTTTAAAGCGTCAAAGTCCCATTTGCAGTTGCCAATAGGAACATTTATCCAGAATGTAGTTCAAAGCAGCTACAGCTGGAGCGATTCCGTGATTCATCTATTAGTCAACTGAAGGAAAATTATCCTTAAATACAACATTTCACATTTGGGTGCTCACATCCTCTTGTAAAATGAGCTGGTCAGTGACCGAGCAAAAGCCAATAGGAGGCGTGAGATAATGAACCAAACACTCCCATGGATGACCTTGACGGAAAAACAGATAAAGAGATGCAGCTCATGTGTGAAGTCCAGTCGTCTCTCAGTCTGTGAAGTGTTCTCAACATGAAGAACCCCTCGGGTGTCGTGAAGGACACAAGGCAGGGGATCTGGTTTGGTGTGACCAAAACCACAGAGGTGACACATAGTATTTCAGGAAAGTAGTTCATGCTTCCTCCTGCTGCAGCACAGAGACCATGTACGTGCCTGTTTCTTGTTGCCTCTAATCCATTAACTACGATTTACTGGGACATAAATAAAGCCGACATGAAGTCAGCTTAGATCAGAATGGCAGCAACCTGAACATGTGTACAAAGGTATTCAACACATTGCACTCCTCTCTAACTCAATCTGGCTTTCCTTTGGGACAGTCATCTTGAAAAAGCCTCATTGAGCCACATTTTGTGATGCTGTGCAAAGTTGTGTGTTTGTGTGCAGGATGTGCGCCCATGCGTACGGAAATCGTCTGGAATGTGGGAATGCATTCACACCCCAGGTTTCTGAATAAACTCCCAATGAATGAGTCGGTGAATACGGGAGAACAGAAGACGGCGGCTGCACGCACCCGCATGGCCATCGACCACCCTGAGAGAGAATTAGTTCAAGATGTGTGTACGCTCACACAATAATTATCTACTATGAGCACCCACCATCTTTTCTCTACATAAACACACACACACACAAACACACACACACAAACACACACACACCAACACAAACAAATGCCATCTAACCATAAGACTATACAATTAACATACAGCCCTAAAGATTCAGTGGGGCCAACTGTTTCCATGGTAACCAGGGACTAATTTCAGTCAAATGGAAATCTTGCATGAATTGAACTCGGCCTGATTGTTATTGCTGTTCAGCTCCAGCTAATGTCACTCATGTTTCATGCTGTCTACTGACTGTAAGCAGATAAATTCCATGGGTAATATTCTAATGCACCAACTCTGACTAATGGCCATGTGGCCATGGCGGCCGTCTGACGAAGAGAGGAAACACAGATGTCCGTGAGCAAATTGCTCTTTCAGCATCAGTTTGTCATTCAACAAATGATTTATATATTTCAACCTGAAGCAAACTTTGCCACACTGACTCAGCTTTTTTGGATTTTCTGTATGTAATTAAAATCAAACTTAAAGCATGTGTTCCCAAGGAATATTTTCTACTGGGTGTTTATTAGTCTTGTAGCACGGTGGTTAACACTGCCATTGTCACAGTGAGAAGGTTATTGGTTAGAATTAGTCAGAGTTTTGCAGGTTATCTCCCTGTCTGTGTGGGTTTGCTGTGGGTACTTCCTTCCCCTGTCCAAACACATGCAGATTGGGCTTAATTCAACTCAAAATTGTCCGTAGGTGTGGATGGATGTTTGTCTCTATATGTCAGCCCTATGATAACCCCCGTCACCCCTGCCTCTCGCCCCAGGCCCCCCTGAAACCTTCAAAGGATAAGAAGTATAGATAAGGAATGGACAGATGTTAATTAGTAATCCTAGAGCCAGTCTTTGACCAAGCAGCAGTAAAGAATGTAATTAAATCATATGCAGTTTCAGTAAAATGATAAGTGCACAAAGTGAAATTAGATGCACAAGAACAAAAGGAAGATTAAAGTTGTCCTGGGTGCGGGCGGAAAAAATTTAACAGAAAACAGCTCAAAAAAATAAATATCAACAGCCTTATTGAGAGAGACAAATCTCAGTAGCACAGCGTTATCTGACAATCTGTCTGTGTCATTGTGAGCTTGTGTTAAACCTGTTATTCAGGTGGTTTTCGCTGCTTCAGGGACAATGATCAGCGTGGGAGAGCACTCTGTTTTCCCCTGCAGGTACAGTGGTCGGGCAATAACAAGTCAGAGAATCATAAAATAATAACCCCACTCAGAGCAACAGAGAAACACACACACTGTATCCCTGAGGTGGAGGGAGGTTTGGGGGGGGAGCTGCGAAAAAAGACATATTCAGAAAATGTCCTAAATTAAAATCATCTGTTTCCATTCTAATCTGTCAGCAGGAGAAAGAAATAACTAGAATGAAAACAAGAGAAAAATTGGTCTTACACGCACAGACACACACACACTCACACACACACACACACACACACACAACCCTCTTCTGCACAGTTGTGCAATACGCAGGAAACCTTGAAGCTGACTAAGGTAAAGTCAGTACGGGAAAATTGTCCCTCTGCATCTAAACAGCTTACTGTAGGAACTCACTCACACACACACACACACACACACACACACACACACACACACACACACACACACACACACACACACACACACACACACACACACACACACACACACACACACACACACACGCACAAGTACACAGCCAACTACATAGCTAAAACTCCTCACATTCAAAACAAGTCAAGTCTTACAAACAAGTAAAACGTCTCCTCTTTGAACAATCTTCTATCTTGCACATAATCTCTGTTTTTCCAGCACAGGACTTTAAATGAGCATTTTTGACATGATCTACAAATCCCCTCTGCACATCCTGAGCTCCTCTTACCTGTTTTCAGTTTCTCTTGACGTCCAAACAGCCAGGAGCCTTTTGCTTTTTCCTGGACAGGGTTCGGGGAGGGGGGTGCAGAGAAGTTTTTCTCTGTCTCTGCCTTCTTCTTCCTCTTCTTCTGGATGCTGTTCCCCATCCTGGGGCAGTCCTGAAGCCCCTAAAGGGGCTCTGTCGTCATGTCGTCCAGTAACATTACATCTATATTCCTTCTCTTTAGACCTGCCCACAGTCCATCGCTCTCCAGTATGAAAACTCCCTGAGTCAGAGTCAATAATGCGCTTCTGAATCCCTGTGGTCAAATCATTCCTGCTCATTCACTCCTGCTGACACACATACACACCTTGGTATCGTTTAGGCGTGCTAAAGACCCACTGACACCATTCCTATAAAGAAAATACACTCCAGCTTTAACGCTATCACACACACACACAGATCCAGAACGAGAAAATGCAACACAAACTCTGTAGGCAGTCCTGTTCTCCGAGCTGACACACTTGTACATCCAGCTGCTGAAGCAACGGCAGCATCCGGCACTGACAAGCTCACTATACCAAGTATGTGCATGCATGTATGTGTGGAACTGTGTGTGTGTGTGTGTGTGTGTGTGTGTGTGTGTGTGTGCCCCTCCCACTCTCTTCCTCTGTGATTGCTGTGCTCCAAGGCTGATCGTTCACACAGCGTATTCACTCTTGAAGACGGGTACAAATTCTTATGCAGACTAACACACACTCATCTTCATCATCACATGTTTCACACATTGTTCTTGAATGGTTACCGACACACTTTAGTCATGCACTTCCCCTATTTTGCTCTTTTAGCGAGCAGTGAGCAGTCGTCTGTATTGCAAACCTTTGTTAAGTACAGCTGACAGATCCTGTCAACACAATGTGGTGATGGAGAAAACACAGATTCCTCTGTCACACACACACACACACACACACACACACACACACACACACACACACACACAGCTGCTGAAGAGAGCAGTATAATCAGTGGTGTTTATGCGCAGGAATGAGTAACAAAAAGCAGAAATAAACACTGAGGTACTGGCAAGAGTGGAAACTAAGAACAGCGAAGGGATACTCAATAATTCAGCTGAACTTCGCAGGTGCAGCCCCACTTTTGAAACTCCTCACAACTCCCACACACACACACACACACACACACACACACACACACACACTGAAGGAGCAGGGTATATGCCAGTTTGTTTTGAGATGTAAACGTTCCAGCTGCTTAATGGAAATACAGATGCTGAGCCAGAGGGTGGAGTTACAGAAACAGAGGTGATGGGGGATTCCAGAGAGGCAACATTACTTATGTTAAATAGAGCCCAAACACAGTAATGTGGGACAAAGACAGCAAAAGATCAAACAACCCCAGAATCTTGACTGTAAGTCATCTCCCTTAAGTCCATCTCTCTAACCTTTCTAAATGATCATATTTAACAGTGATGAACCTGCATACCATGATAACTGGGCAGGGTATGTCCCACACTGACGATATCAGGACCTTTGCTATCACTCAGTGTCGGTGACACCACTCGCAGAGCTTGTGGATCGATAGCAGCCATCCAGAAGGAGGTCGGAGAGAGGGAGAGAGAGAGAGAGAGAGACATATGGAAGAGGAGAAATGATATGAACACCATCAGCATCACATCACGTGAAACTGAGATTCCATATTGGCAGAGAATGAGAGAGGGAAGGGAGAGTGATGATGAAAAGCAGGAAAACGAAACCACACTTCATGGTCCCCCAGAGCACGTTTCCTCCCGCCCCTCTATCCCCTATACCCCTGTGATGTGTGGAGAAAGGCAGGAAGAAAAAAAGCCTCCAATAAAAAGCAGATTTACCGACTGAAGGGGTGGGCAGTGAGGAAGGGGAGAGCTCCTAGGCTGCTGGGTGAAGAATTTATAATCCCTCGTATTTTTTTTCACGAAGAGAAATCAATTCGGTGTCTTGAGAGCAGGAGGAGTTACCGGGACTTTCCACAGTATGAATACGAATTCTTACAGTGACAGTGTGTTTATAAAGGTATGTGTGCGAGACGAAGATGTGAGGGCATGATATCCCTCAAGCTCCTCACTGTAAAGAGTAAAATGATCTGCACATTAAAATGCCCAGAGAGATGTTGCCTCCTAATGCAGCCTCAACAGAACCACACCCATTACATTTGTGCTGCTGGAGTACTCCGAGCTCGCTATCTCATCTGTCATAGAGCTGTGAGAGTGCACTTAGTGTGTGAGTATCTGTGTGTGTGTGTGTGTCTGGTGCGCTGTACCCTGCCTTCACCTACGAGCTGCGACGCAACGTGTCAAACTTGCCCTAGATACATTTAAATATGAGTGTGATCAAAGTGTGTGTCATTGTCGAGAGAATTGAGGATTTGAAAGCTGCAGGCGACTCACTGGAGAGTGGAAAGAGTGTGTGTATGAGTGTGCATGTGTGCACACATGCATATATTTGAGGACATTAGTGGGGCGGGAATGCCAGCATCAGGGAATAGTAGTCAGGGAAATTGGTTGTCTGGGGTGACCATTACCAGGGCGCAAGACAAGATTAGAGAATCTATCTTTCTAAATGTTTCTGTGTGTACATTTATTGGTTTGTGTGAGTGTGAGTGTGTGTGTGTGTGTGTGTGTGTGTGTGTGTGTGTGTGTGTGTGTGTGTGTGTGTGTGTGTGTGTGTGTGTGTGTGTGTGTCAGAGGCTAAGGAGGTCTAAGAATAGGTCTGTTTCCAAAAATCACTAGTAGTTATAGATTGACATGTATGACCTTGATCAGGTCCGTTAGCCTCGGTACAAGTCTTCCCAGTTAAATCCTCACATTCACAACCACTCCCATCTTGTGGCAGCACTCTGCTAGCACAATTAAAAACAACGACCTAAGAGCACTCAGAGCCGTGCCCAGTCGATCACATGTCACTGTGGAGCTGCTGTCTTGTAAAAGCTGCAGTTTCAGCTCAGTCTAACATTCACCATCTACAGGCAAGAAAATAATGAATGTTTTTTACGTTAAGGTGCTGTTGCAGCAAATCTTTTTTTGAATACTTGGAAAAGTATGAAGTTCACTCTAAATGTCACTGTCTGTCCTCCTGGTTAATAATATTTTTTTAAAAAAAAGAAGGAATATGTCGGCCAAACTAAAGGGTAACGGCTATTGCAAAGCTGAATCATGTTTTTTTCCCGTTAATATTAATATTAATAATAATATTAATATTATCAGTAGTAGTAGTCCAAATATCCACCGTAGATCAGTCGGGCAGATTATTCTCCATTTTAATTAATTATAATTCATTACTAAAAGGTTGATACATGTATTAGTGCAAAACTTAATTTAGAAACACTCAAAGAAAACAGTTATAACTCTAATGGTCAATTATTCCCATGATCAATTCATCTTTAGGTCTGTGGCTGCTGACTGTAAAAAACAAGACACATAAAGATGTTTTCTAGACTTCAGGAGCCTGGGATAAACATGTAAAAAAAATGCACTTAAAGATTTATCAATCATCAAAAAGTGGCAGATTAATGTATATTTTAAAGAATCAAAATTGGTGAAATCTTTTAAATTAGTCGTGACTTTGTGAACATGGTGTGTGTTGGGGGCGATGGGATGGCGTGTGTACAACTTGGCTAAAGGTCACTGAGTCGCTGCAGTCTGCTGAATACACTAGAAGTGTACACTGTTAACAGTTTGTGAGGCCGTGAGAGGTTTATCCAGATGATCAGTCATAATGTGGAATTGCATCAGAACCAAGCGCCAGATTAAGGGTCATTGATCAACGTCCCAAGTTGTTTAACCGAGCTCCAGTTATCAGAGCATATATGGCTCCAAGTGTCACTTAACTCGAGTCTGACTGAATTCCTGAGCCGCTTTGTCATCGTCTGGTCTATTCTTCTCTTCAAGTGGAAAAAAGTCCGAAAGGGGGAACACACAGCTGGATCAGGTAAACAGCGTTCAACAGGTGTATCTATTACAGCACGTTACATAACAGGAGCCACACACACGTACATACACACAGACACAGACCCGAGGGTACATCAGTTGTATATCGCTGTGTATACAGACTCCCACTCCCTCAGTCCCACGCTGATGTCTTCCAGCTGCGTCCTCGCCACATCAAACAAACTCCATGTCCGATAAAACAACCCATTATCTCTTATTCCATAAACAATACCTCTGGAAAGAAATATCTGGATTTTGATCACAAGTCATTGAGGTGACGCCTATATGTGTCCATGCTATGTATAATTTGCATAAGCTTAAAGTGTATGTGGGCATGATACTGTAAAAGACTGTGTTAAAATTATGTTAAAAACACTATGAATAATAAATTGTTAGCTACAACACAGATGACATAACATATTATCATAAAGGATGATCTCACACCCTCATATAACAGTGATTTTCCAGTGGAATCTACCATGTTAAATTGATTTATATGGGGCTTTTCTAGTCTTATCGGCCACTCAAAGCACTTTACAGTACAAGATGGGTTCACCGAGGCAGGGACACATTCATGCAGAGCTTCTATATGCAGCATTTTACTATCAAACACAATTTATCCATTGGCAGGGTCGCTTGGGGTTCAGTATCTTGCCCAAGGACACTTTGGAATGGAGACTGGAGGAGCCGGGGATCGAACCACCGTCTGTCTGGTTCGAATGAGTGGCCGACGTGGCGTGTGTCTATGGGGTGTTTTATCATGATGGTGAAATTAAATTAGATTAACACATGGGTTGTGACTTCAGTTCTTATTAGACTTTCCCCTTCTTCCTATGTTATCTCCATCTTTATTCCCTGCAAGCTACTCTGCTGTAAGACTATTAATGTTTCACTCCAACATCACAGTCAGACCCCATTGTTGCCTCGCAGTGCTGCTGCCACAGCTACATGCTCTTCACAATGCCGTTGCCTGGGAGACGTTTACCTCACCGGCATGGCTTTAGGTCTGTGGTGATGGATGAGGGTTCGGAGGTATCCGCTTACCCAGGTAAAATTACCTCACCCATCAAAGTGTGTGTGTTGTGTGTGTGTGTGAGAGAGAGAGAGAGAGTGGTGAATGATGTTCGCAGGGGAAAATTGTGGGGTTGCATTAAACTTTCACACTCCACCCTCTCTGTGACATGTCTTTTCTTTGCCCTCCACTCACTACCTATTGCAGTAAAGTACCCCTTAGTTGTGGCCTGTAATAGAGCTAAGGCTGTGCACAATGTTCTGTGTAATGAGATGTTTGCTCTTCAATTACTTTGCTTGGTCTGTAATCTGCATTACAGTTTGTGAATTCACAGACCCTGACTATGTTTTGTGATGTGGCACACACACACACACACACACACACACACACACACACACACACACACACACACACACACACACACACACACACACACACACACACACACACACACACACACACACACACACACACAGACAAAACACACACACATACAAACACATTTACAAGGCCTGCATTTGTGATGCAGTTTAAAGAATTCTCTACAAACATACACTTGGCTTCACACAATGACTACACACATTAAAACAATGACTACACACACAGACACACACGTGGAATCCTGGGGATTGCGCAAAATGACCTCAGCGCTCAAACAGCCGGCCCAAGATGCACTGTGCCGGACAAAGCAGGTAGTTGCAGCAGTTCTAAACGCGTTTGATTGTGTACGTGTTTGTGTGTGTGAGTGTGTGTGGAGGTGATGTAATGAGTGTTGGCGCCGCCCTAAGCTCAGCAATATGACGTTGACACCCACAAACAGAGATACCCTCTGATACAGGGTAGCACTCGGTCCCACACTCTCACACACAGCAGTACAGACGTCCACTCACACACAACTATAAACACACGCTGATTACACGATAATAGGCTGTGAAGACAACACACACCCACACTGGTGCTGAACAGAGGATGTTAAGCAATCTGAGAAGAAAATCAAAAACAGTAATATGAGGTAATGGATAGGCAAGGATTGCAAAAACCTGAGACAGAGAGAGAAAGATGTGTGTGTGTGTGTGTGTTTTGTGGGTGCACGCTCTGAAGTCTCTCTAATTAAAAAAAACCATTGAGAGACTGTTCCCAAAGAGTCCTCTCAAGGCTGAATGGGGCTTTGTGATTCGTTGTAATCTCTCCTCTTCATCGCATAACTCTAGGCCCAATCTGGCATCCAGGCTGCCACGCTCGCACACACACACTCTAAAAGACCTTGAAAACACACACACACACACACACACACACACACACACACACACACACACACACACACACCACTCTAATATACAGCTCACAGGAATTCAGCACATCAAAGAGTGTTATTATTTTTTTTTACAGAGGAGGAATCTCTGTAAAATATAGCTGACTGATGGATCACAGAGGAGCAGATCTGAGCCCATCATGCAGGAATGACACAGTCAAGGTAAAACCACCAACAAAGACATTACAGTAAAGGTAACATGAGTGTAAACCATTTGGGGTCAACACAAAGATGTGTACTCCTGATGTCAGGTATATTTTAAGTACAAAAAGGTGCAGTGGTGTAAGAAGCTTCATGTCACTACAAACCATATTTTGCTTTCAAACTGAATAAATGTCAAAGTACTCAACGAATATCTTCCATCCAAATGGAGCTGTGCTAACAGTTTGCAGGATGGACAGTGTTTTAAACCTAAGTTGGACTGAAATAAAATCACAAGCCAAAAAACACAGTACAGTCATGTAAACCAGCAGTTGGACAAGCTGATGTATGAGGACTTGCATGAATACATATACTGTCTAGGCGTCTGGAGTGTGTGTCTTTAAACACACTAATCATTTGTCTTGTCAGGTTGGTAAAGTCACCAAGCGGGTTCAGGAAGAATGGGACCGCAGCAGCGACAAGACAGTAAAGGTGCAATGCTCTAATTATTTACTGCTGGGAAAAACAGGCTTCCCTTACATTCTCTACAGGAGACAAAGCGCCACAGAAAACAAGACAATCTAATTTGTTCTCACAGGTGAGAGAGAAAACACCAGCTGATGATGTTTTAAGGAACAAATCACTCTGTCATGCAATGATTGCTTCTTTTGTAAGAGTAAGATGAGACTCCTCAGGGCTCCTGTGTACGTAGACAGCAAGTTAACTTCGACATGTTCCACTCAGTGGTCTACGGCTACATTTTAGAATTTCATGAGTATGAATTGAGATAACAGGAGATAAGTTATCCTGTGATGGTACCTACCATTAATCCATCCATCCATCGCGCCATCCATCCATCCCTCCAGATATGCTGAAGCTATTTAAATCTAACCGGGTAATTGCATTTCACAGGATGGTGTTTATGGTAGTCCGGAGGCATTTTCTATAATGCTACTTTGTTTTTGTTTCCTTTCATCCATCCATTCATCAACTATTCCTCTTATTCTTTGAGGTTCAAGGAGGGGCTGCAACCAATCCCAGCTGACATTGTGCGAGAGCCGGGGTACACCCTGGAAATGTTGCCAGGGTATCTCAGGGTTCTCTTAACGGATATCAATCCTATGTGCAGTTACATTACCAATTGCTAATGATCATCAACCGACAAACTGGCACAATACACTTGCCAGATATCAAACATGAAATCTAAAATGCAGCAAATACAGTGAATGAGCAAAAAACTCATCCTTTTACTATGTCATGGTCAATTTTCGAGCTCCATCACAAGCTGGGTTTTGTGTGGGACTGTGGTCCTCGTCTGTTTTAAAATGGGAAAAACATGGTTCCCACACATTCTTACCAGCAGCCTTTGACCACATCTTCTGCTGGGGAATTATTAGCCCCACTACTAGTTAATCTTTGGTTTCAATTGGAGTCACTGTTTGTTTCCCATCTAGTGTTTGTAGTTCTCCATAGACATTACAAAACCACAATGCAAGCCATAATAAGGGATTATGGAAGTGGCCTTTAGGCAGAACGAGCATAAAAACCCCAAAGGAAATCAACCCAAAAAAGACTGTGAATCTGGATTGCCAAGAGTTGCTGGATAGTTACTACAGTAACACACACACACTCACGCACATACAATGACAGAAGAGAAAGGGATGGCTTTAGAGGTGGAACAAAAACAGGAAATGGGGACTGTGGGTAATCTCTGTGCTGCCGACCAAGCAAACGCATCAGTTGACAGAAAAAGGGGATTAGACCCCTGTAGCGGTCGACGTGTGTGTATGTGCGTGTCACTGTTCCCAGGTTATAAACGGACAGGGCCTGATGTCCTGATGATAACCAAATCTCTCTTAACTTTCCCATCTTAATCCAAAAGTCAACACATTTCTTTGGAACATCACATGATCCCGACAGACCAAACAAGACAGAATTACGCATTAGAGATGCCAAACAACAGACTATGGCTCCAAAGCTAACCTCAGCCAACCGGATGAGTAATATCCAGCCTGACAGAACTTGTGTGTTGCTTATTCAAGACAGAAACAGAAACTTTCGATGATTTTAGGCTGATTTTTTTTCACAACAAGATGTGAACACACTGAAATATCTTTAGTTAAGCTGTTATGCTAAATGTATAACACGTCTGTATTAGAACATCCAACAAACATGAGGAGACATTAGCCTCTTTGCAAACTTTTTAGCTCAGTTTTTGTCTCCACCATGCCTTGAGGGAAATATCTGACCCTTTAGCTGCTAAATGCTCCACTATTCTCATGTCTGGTTCTGGGTCAGCTGTATACAGTGTTTTTATTTGCCTGTTGTGGTTAAACCTCGAGATGATGATAAAACATCCCAGAGAATAGAGGGTCCATTGTTAGTGTAAGAATGTGCAGTACTAATGATTAATTATATTAAAAAAATTGTTAGATTCAGACTTAAAATGTCCCTTGTGTTCGTAAATAGATTCAAGAACAGAAAGTCCTTTTAAGTTTGATCTAATTCATACCCTCAACATTTAATAAACCCCCTCAATAGTCAAAAATGCCAAAGACATTTTAAGTCTTTTGTATTTGTCAGGGTGTCAAAAAAGGTATAAACCCGTGATGCTCTCACCTTTTGCAGGGTCTTGATTCTGAAGTCCCAGTTTGGCATCTGTCACACCAGTAACAGTTCGACTCAGTCCATTGCTGACGGTCTTCTTCCTTCGACTCCCCTTTAACCAGCTGAAGGCCTGCCCCAGGGTGCTTCCAGGCTTCCTCTTACCACGCTGAGCTCTCGCCTCCCTTGCTAAGATCTCAGTGACGTCCTTGGGTACCAGGTCACCTGTAGACCTCCTCCGGGACATCCTGGAGGTTGGTCCTGGGAGCAAAAGCCTGGTCCCTCCACTTAAATCAATTTGAGTCTTCTGTCAGAAACAGGTTACAGAATCTCCCCTTCCCCTTGAAGGGTTCGATCAACCCCTCTTGTCCCTCTTCAGCCTCGCTCAGTGTCTCTGTTGATGCTGTCTGTCACCACCTGGGACAACAATGAGATCAGCAGATTCAGATAGTGTGAGATGGAAAAATTGAAAAAAGGGTGACAATTAAAACCAGAAGGACGGAGTGACATTAGTAAGTAAGAACCAGATGTGAAAAGGAGGATAGTTAATAATAATAATAATAATAATAATAATAATAATCATCATAATCATCATCATCATCATCATAATCATCATCATCATCATCATCATCATCATCATCATTTAAATGTTCATAGCACTTTTTAAAGGACCCAAGGATGCTTTACATGTTTAAGGACATACATTTATTTAAGGTGACAAAGACAGGGACAGATTGTAGCAAATCAGGTCATATGCTTGAGCAAGGAGAATAAGCCAAACTCACATAGGATTATAAAGAAATAACAAGGTAAAAGAAATGTCTGGATAAACAGAACATTAACCAGCCTGAGTGTTAACAATGTAACAAAACCAAGAGCATTCCCACATTGTCCGACTAAAGTTTTCCCTTCACTTGCCCGCCCCCACTCTCTGTCTTCCTATTCTCTCATTTTTGTGTTTGTAGAGGAGAAGCCCCAGGGTGGAGAGCTGGACCTCTGCAGAGTCTATGCGTGTGTGTGTGTGTGTGTGTGTGTGTGTGTGTGTGTGTGTGTGTGTGTGTGTGTGTGTGTGTGTGTGTGTGTGTGTGTGTGTGTGTGTGTGTGTGTGTGTGTGTGTGTGCTTGCATGTGTGACATGTGGTTCACATCAGCAGAAAAGTGTGTACGGATGAGTTAGAGAATAGAAACAAGCTTCATTCAATAAAACTAGCAGTGGAAAAACACACAAAATGCAAACTCTTAACTTTTTTAAAGACATAATTACAAAGAACACAGAAGAACACATGCAATTTCTCTACTTGTTAACAAAAGGAGCAACAAATGTGCTGTGAAATGTTCAGACATGCATACGACTTACTCAGCGAACGAGCTGTCTTCTTCTCTGCTGCTCCCCTCTTTTCTCTCAGCCTGAGAACAGCCTTGCGGAGCATGTGTGTATGTGTGTGTGTGTGTGTGTTTGGCAGAGTGAATGAAGCTCCATGCTCTCTGCACAGTCAGTCCCTCCCTCTGTATGAGAGACAGCCTCTCGTCCCACCTCTCACAGTGCTGTTAGCAGTGAGGTATTCCATTCCGGTGCTGGCTGTGCTTCTCCTCACGCTCCAAACAGCTGGGATTTAGTAGTTCCTTTTGTCTTTACTTCTAGCCTCCTTTCCGGGGATCAGGTGCAGCCATCTCAGTCTCCCTCAGGAGGGGAACCCCTGGGTATCCAATCATCCGGGCAGCTGGGGACGAAAAATACACACCTTGGATCAGTGGTTCCATATTATAAGACGATAAAAGATAGCAGGCCTGGGAGACAAATATCCCTGAGAAACTACTGTAGAGTCCAGTGTTAGTAGCTGGTCTGGCAAAGGTGAACAGGTTCAGCATTTTTCTGCAGACAAAAGGGAGTGGCTCTTTCCTGTCACTGTGTGGCCAGGTGGAAACCTGAAACCCCTTGTTAGTAACGACACACACACAATTAGTCTGACAGCTACGGCGAGTCACAAGGGGCCAGTTACCCTGAAGTCTCAGTTGCACTCACTGCCAACATAGACGCTCTGCATCTGAAATCTGAAGTGGATTTTTACAAATTCAAATGTGATGGGGTCAACTAGCATCACTGTATATACATGTGTGTAGGTGGGTGAGTGGGGGTTTGACACATGTCAGAAAAGGGCATGTGTCATGCATATGTTCGTGCATGTGTGTCGTAGGACTAGCTTATCTGGTCTGAATGTGGAGGGGAGAGGAGGGTGAAGCAGGGGGTGGAGGAGTCAACGCCTCAAGGGCGCAGACTCAGACACACCCACAATACTGAGTGTCAATTAGCAACGACCGCCTACATCCAACCTATACTTTCATTCTATAGGCTAATGGAACAGCACGGCATTTTGTAATGTTGCAATAGTGAACAAAAAAGTCAAAGTAGCTCAAATTTGTTAATCCATTTGTATAAGAACAATGTGCTGTCCTAAACTTTTTTGTATATTTTTAGCTTTTATAACTACAATAAAAAACTCACAAAGCACCTGGTTCAACAACACATGTGCACAGATGCCAAGGGAGACAATTCCTTCCTACAATCGTAGATGTCATATTTTCAGCCAGCCCAGACATTTACTCAGTAGAGCGCATATCTCCGTCTAGGCCCAACAGTCCAATGAATTTAAGCAAGCAGCACAAAGTTTCACAAACTCATTCCTGGATTTCCCCCTTCGTCCAGATCCACCCCAAAATGTCACAGAATCTTTCTTGGACCACGTCCCATTCTTCCGCCAAGTTTTGTGGAAATCTGTTGAGTGTTTTTTTGTTATCCCACTGACAAACAAATAAACGGACAAGGGGGAAAATGTAACTTCCTTAGAAGAGGTATCTACCTCGGTCGTAATTCTCCTCGATTCTCTCAGCTGCAGCCACCATTTACAACCCCCAAAAATCACATGTAACTTCTTAGTTGCGTATGTGATGTATTATATAACTCTTGCACTGTATTAACAAGGTCTGCATCACTTACAGGTCTACATTTAGCTCGGGACATGAGACAGACTCATTACCTGTCTGCTGGGATTCCTGGGCTAATTCAGGCACAGGACCTCAAGATATCACTGTCAGTCAGAGTTTAGAAAAGAAAAACCATGTGGTTCTCATGCTGCCACTTTAATGGCCTTCATCCTTCAGGTACATCAAACGCTGTCAGCGCTCTTCAGTATAGCCTCTCATTGTATCCTAACAGAAAGGAGAATCTTAAGCATCATCTTCAGCCAAGAGTGAGTTAACACATGTGGAGAGAGTTTACCTAATACACTAAATATTGTGTCAAATTAGATTCATGTGCCAGATTGCTTTTATCACCCGAGGATTTAAATGTTAACGTGTGTGTGTGTGCGTGTGTGAGGTGGGGGAATCCATACTGTACGTGTGCTGGGAGGGGTCGGAATGAGTCATGGTTTAGTTCACTCATGCTGAACACATTGAAATGTTTTACGCGTTTCCATGGCGATACAATAGAAAACAGCCACCCACAGTATGTCTGCGAGGGAGCTGTAGCGTGTCTGTGTTAACGTGTGTGTTTCTGTGTCTGACCACCTTTGGGGACAAATTTCAGACTATAGAGACTATAATTGTGGACATCTTGTGCGATTGGGGAAACATATTTCTCACCAATTGGTAATAGGTGTAGTTTATGTTGGTGTGTGTGTGTGTGTGTGTGTGTGTGTGTGTGTGTGTGTGTGTGTGTGTGTGTGTAGTAAGTTACAAAACCATTAACCACCAGAACACTGTGAGCCTACTGGGGAATGTATCACCAGTCCTCCCCTGCTCGGTTTTCTTCTTTCTTCATCTACTGGCTATGTTTACATGCACACCCATACTCCTTTTCCAGGGAGAAGACTACACAGAATTTCTCTTTTTTTGAAGATGGCCATGAAAAAAATATAGTTGTAGAATAGGATACAGTATAAGTCAAGTTGTTCTCAAACTAAATTCTATATCATTTGTGGAGTAACACAGACGATCTGGGATTATGTTTATTTATGGATCCATGATTATAGAGGTATGCAGAATCCTGCCATGCATAAATAATAAATGTTGCAGAATACATAAAAATACCACTGTCCAAAGCAAGCTCAAACAGACTGAACTCCAAAACATAACAGTAAGAAGTAAGTAAGACCTGCGGACAACCAAAGCCTGGTCAAATGTGATTGGTTAAACTAGAAACGGAAACCAAAATGCTTCAGACCCAAAAATCTTACTTTAGCTTTCTGCATATTCACATGCAGAATCTGTTTATAGAGATTATAACAATTCAGATTGTGGGGATCATGAATGTTTGCACCAAAATGCATTACCATCCAATATATGTCAAGACATTTAATTCTCAACAACTAATGTCAACCAGCTGGTGGCGCTAAAGGAACAGTAAATGGATCACTTAAGTCATTACGATTCATCCTCTGAGGAGCATGAATGTCTATAATTCGGTCTGACAAGTTTTTAACAGATCAGAGTTTATAATATCATATTGTCAATCAGTAACTGTACAAAAGCACAAAGTAACTAACAACATGTGCATCATAATGCAATTCACACTCTGTCTGATTTCCATTTTGTTGCGGCCGCACTGTTCAGGGGATTTTTTGTAATATTATAATATGTGCACCATTTTTTATAGCTGACATAAGCTGCTGACTGCAGCAGCTGCTGATAACAACCTTGCTCAGGGACTTTGGAGGCTTTGAGACTGTCTACTCACACAATACCATGAACACATAAAGAAACAAAAATATAAATATTACATAAACAAAATAAACAAAATATAACAACAGCAACAAAAACTTTCTGTCATTGGCCTCTGTGTGTGTGTGTGTGCGAGATGTGACTGAAAGGAGGCTGCGGGCAGGAAATCCATACTGCCGGGTGGGATAAGCCCAGCTCTCTCGGACCAGCATTATCATTCCGGACCGGCCTTTGTCCGGCAACAGACACATTCTTTTTGCACCAACTACTTCTCTCTTACAATTTCTCAAACAGCACACAACAATGAAACAACATTAAAAAAAAACATAACAAATCTCAACCGTCTCTTCGCTACCTAGAAACGTATTTCTAAGAACCAAGGAAACCGAAAGCACTGAAAAAGAACAAAACTCTTCATTCCACAGTCCACATTTTAGAACATAGGAAGTGTGTAGCAGGAGGTGAGAGAGAAAGAGAAATGAGGCCAGAGAAAAAAGCATGGCATAGTCTAATTTTGTAGAGAAGAGGGAGAGGCTCCAGGTTGATACTCAGCTGTGAAACCCACAGAGGGGAATCCTCTGCACAACAGAGACAGCTTTGTCTCAGCAGCCTACGATGGGAATAGATGTTAGAGTCTCTGCAGGCAACGAGTTCTGGCAGTGAAAGTACTTCAAAGTAGTTAAAAGGGTGCAAAGACACAGAAAAAAGGGGTAAAATCAATCCTCTGACACCTATTGAACTCCAGGTTTCGCTGTCCAGGCATGTTGTTGCCCTTCCTCCTGGTTGAACCGGTCACGGCCCCCTACCACATTTTTCTGACCTGCCTCAAAGGGCCACACAAAAAAGTCTACGTTATAAGGTTGTAAGAGCGGTCAGTGGGTGTCTGTTTCATTGCGTTTATGACAGAAAGGGAGGAAGTTGAAGAACTGTTGTTATGATGTCATGTCTCTGGTGAGTTGGTTCAGTTAGATGAGGAGGTGAGGAAAGCGGAAATACGGGTTGAAACTGCAGAAAATGAAATTATTGGAGTTGGCTATTGCCTGTTTATGGCGCCTCTAGGGAACAATTTTGTTTAAGAGCCAGATAACAAAGACTATGAGGCTAAAGGAAGGTCGTTCTCTTAATAGCTGTAGGTTCAACCTAAAAAAAACACTGCAGAGCTTAGAAACTATCTGTCCCTCTTAAAGCAACACTATCACATCGTTCTCTACCATTACATAGCAGTTTCAAAGAGAGTTGGATCGTACAATGACTTGGAACACAGAGAATGGTGCTGCCTTCATAACCACTCCTCACCCTTAATGCCTGTTTTGGCTCTATGCAACTTAGGTGAGCGGGTTCAATCTCCTGCGAGATGCTTAACTGATGCTTAACTCATCTTGAATGGCAAGAATCAGGCCCAGCAAGTTCAAGAGTAAAGCTGATCTGTAGATCAGTGAAATAGACCTAGAAGTTATCAAAAACCAGGGATATCTCCTATATTAGTTTGGTATATTTGTTATGGCGGCAGCTCTTCTGGTTCAGAAAGTTGGCGATCATAAGGAATATTCCCCGCTCAGTTGTGTTTCAGTTCAGTAAGTTTTTTCTCTATGGCACGGATATGGAGCCGTATAGAACTCATCACCACATGGGGCTGAAGAGGGTGCTGCCTCCTCCATGTTAGTGGATGGCACATGGACCATCTAAAAAGTGAAATTACACGTCAAATACATTTTTCTCAATGATGGTTTCAGTCATTTTAGGTCATTCTTATCACACTGATGAATGTCCAGATGTTCATTTTTCTGGTAAGATTGGTTTTAATTGCTTATTTGTTGCTATCAATATGACAGCCGATAATGACTCAAGATTGGTCGAGCAAAGTGTAACAGCAGGACCTCACCGCCGTGGCTTCATCCCAAGATCGCCACTGCGCAGACTCTGGCTCGAAATGCACAACATGGCAGCATTTCTATCAGGGATATTTTGTCTTCATTTCTGGATAGTGGGAGGAAGTGGAGATGCGTTGTCCAGTCTATGAGGTAAAGTTACATAGTGTTGCTTAAAGGACAGATGCGTAATTCATTTTCTTGAAATACAGTGATTTGTCATACTGTAGTCATACTGTAAACTATGTTGACTGCATGTCCTCTTCTTGATAGTGATTATGATAACTGCTACTTTGAAGTTGCCTGAAAACACACATCTGTATCAGCTGTGGTGCTTTGAACTTAGAATCTGTGATGTAATGGAGAAACTTAACTGTAATGTTGACCCCACAGATCAGTGTCTGGCTGTCTGATACAATCTGAGGAGGAGAAGGAGATGGGTGGGATCCTCATGTGTGTGTAACCCTGTCACAGATCAGCTCTGTGACCCGCAAGCTGTTCATTACATTTTATTGGCCAATCAGTGTTTGTCTTTGCCGGGACAAGTTGAGGCCGGCCCCGTTGATGGTCCTTGCTTCAGGCTGACTCCACCTTTCCTGAGCATTAACATAAACAGACATACATTAAAAAAAAGGGGGGGAACTATAAAATGTTACAAATGGCCCATGGCCAGCTACACTACTTGTGTTTTTACTTGGAGATGAAATAATAAAACACAGTCAGAGCAAACACACAAAGCCCCGAGTGGCTGATGTTAAGGATGAAACTGTCTTCACAGTGGACACTCGAGCATTTCTCAGAATCCAGGAGTGGTCCGAGCCAAAACACACTGCACGCTGCATACAGAGCCATCTGGCTATAGCCATGCACACACACACACACACACACAAACTGAAGCTTGAAGCTGAAACAAGCTTTATTGCCTTTTTAGCTATTTTGTCCACTTGACCTTTGGTTGTAAGCATATTTTTCTATCTTCATTGAATATAAATAACCTAAACCAAGGTCCAGACCTCTCCTTTGTATCCCATAAAATTCATCACATATATCTTTTTCTTGACTTGGGTAAAATAATTGTTCCATTTGATAAACTTTGTATTTATCCTTCTCATTTCAATTTTGTCTGTAATGTATTTATTAGAACTACTAGAACTATTAGAGCTATTCAATAGTACTCATAATTACTGAGCACATAGTAACAAAAACAATGATTTCTGTTGTAAAACATTTAATTAATTAATTAAATATAAAGTTGTTTTGAGTTCTATTTACATCTGCAGTACTTTTGGCCCCCTCTGTGGACATTAACGAAACATCCTGTTATGCAACATGGGGTCTTTCAGGTAAAAGAAGCACAACGACCATGTTGTGATTAGGCTGCACTGCTCCTTTAAAAACATGACATGAAATATTTTTACAGCAGGAATTCCTGAGCGGGTGTGGTTGCTGCTGGGTTGTTTGGGACTGGACAAAAACAGACCACAGCTTTCCATCCATCCAACTATTCCTCTCTTTCTTTTTCTGCCTTTCTTTGTCTCTCCCTCGCTCCATTTGCAGAGGAACTGTCTGTCTGTTTTCATTCTCTCCGGGGGGTCGTTTAAATGAGGCGCTGACGTCACAGCCGGGAGACCTGAGGTGACCTCTGTCGAATCTTTGCTAAAATAACAGGATTGGCACTTGCACGTGCATCGTCTAATTAAGAGAGCTGAATACAGAGTGGTGAGTCTCTCAGGCTAAACCATTTCTCAACACAACAGGGATTAGGAGCATATTTGTGCAGTCCGAGTCTAATGGTTTTGAGAGTCTGCAAGAACGTATTTGTTAACTTTTAAAAAGTCATAAAACTCAATTTATTGCAAGTGGCCTTCACAATATTTACTGTAGTTCGTCAAACTGACATCAATACCACAACATTAGCTGTCTTAAAACAGCAAATCGCAGCTCCTTTAATGGATGCAGACAGACTCAGGCACATGGACTCATGTCCACATGCTGTACACACACCAGCCAATGACTCAGCAGTCACAGCATTTAACTTACAATCTGAGCTTCATATGTTTGGATTTAGATACAAGCTTCAAGTGAACAGTCTGTACTAAAAGTGGCACAATCGGAGCCGGGTGACTCAGAGGAATACTACACTTTATACTGCCTTAGCACTCGGTACACTTTCTGTGAGATACATGATGAAATGTTGAAACAAGACTTCGAGTCTACAACCACGGCATAACTCTGTGAGGCAGTTCCATAGACTGTATACAAAGATGTATGACGCGTCTCCTTTTTCTCCAACAATCCAAAAATGAAGTAAAAATATCCTGGATACAAACAATCTTGCGGATTGGGAGTGCGCGCAGTAGCGATCGGGAGATGGGGCAGCGTTATCGAGGTCCCGCCGAAACAAGCAGTCAATCAATCGTGAGTCACTGTCAGCTGTCTACATTAAATAGCTCATTGAAACCACACTTACCAGACAAATTAGAGCTTGGACATAATGTCAGTGTGATCTTTGAGAAACATGTACTTTAGCTTTCTAGTTTGTTCCATGTACCAGCTGCGAACAAGGAGAAGGCAGGGTTCATGGTCTATATTGCAGCCAGCATCTAGGGGGCAATGGAGACAGGTTGACTTCACATTTGGGGAGCTGTCATGTTGTCATCCTTAGGATAAAGTATGAAAAGTTAGTGGATAACCAAGGTGATTATAGTTCATCATCAGGTAAACACAAATCGGTGTATATAAATGTCCATCTCAAATGTTTTCAGAATATTTCACTTAAAATAAAAGGTGTATGCCTCCTGATGGTGCTACAGAAAGGTCACTGCAACACTACAGGCATTAGGCGTTATCTTTCAGGGCCAAGAATGTCTAATAATCCATCCAATAGTTGTTGAGATAATTCAGCCTGGAAAATCAGTACTACTGAATCTGAACAATACTAATCTGGGTCTGCAGGCAGCACACCTCTGCAGTCCCGCTACTGATATCAATACATATCTTTAAGTATGGAATTATGCCGATCACATGAAAGACCCTGTTGAAAGGAATACTATTGGCCTACAGAAAATGCAAATGTTACATACAAGCTTTTACACACAGCTTTGCGTGCATCAATAAAACCCAGTTCACAACTTTAAAAAACACCATAGTCCCAAGAACCCTTCATTATGTTTTTGTTTACAGATTTACACATCAATGTTCAGTATCTCCTAAAAAACACTCTGTGGATGACACAGCATCTGCAGCACCAACAGTATGAACCTCACCAGCTGAACACGTGAGCTCTTCTCATCACCAAATCAGCTCTTCTCATCTGCAGTGCGCCTTCATGGGAACTGGTTGTGATGGTGCAGCAGTATGAAGGTGATAACACTGAACAATAAAAGATTGTCAGTAGAGGTTGACACAACATGAAATAAGCTCAGGTTCTGTCCCAACACTTTCAAATGAGGGCTATTTTCAAACTATCCACTTGGTGGCCACCACTTGTTCCCTGTGTCTTTTTAATGGTTAGCGTGTATGTCATCTTTCAATGGAGGAAACAATAGAAAAAACGCATTGAAGGAGGACATGGGGCCCCCACTACTTCATTATATTAAGTGATCCCTTAAGACAGGGAAAAGCCAACTGGTACAAACACTGGGTGGCTGATGACAGTGAGAAGATGGCACTAGACAATTATGTGGCAGAGGCACTCTGTTTGAGTAAACACCAGGTAAGGTCACTGTCATTAAAACACACTTAACCACAGTGAGACAATCCTGTGTGATGCATGGTGTGACGGACAAAAGGAAACAACAAAGTGACCGAATAGCAGTCACAATTTGGAAAAGTAGGCTTGTTATGAGAAGGACAGTTGAAATCCACTGACCAGCAGAGAAAATCTGCTCTCAGGACACTGAATGAGAAACATTCTGCTCCATCACAATGAGTAGTTGTCAAGGTGTCCTTGTGCAAGGCATTTTATCTCTTATCCCAGTAGGAGACTGGTTGTACTGGGAGGCACCGGGGTGGAAGTGAGATTATGAAGGAAGACTGTGATTGAAAATGGCATTGATGCTCTTCTTATTTACTATGACAAACAATATTTACTGCTGCCTTACTGTACCCCAGAGGCACGATTATTCTATTATTTCAGAGCCAGTATTCTTAAGAGTGAACTTTACATGAGAACACGTTGAATTTAAATTTGTACCTGAGAATAAACAGACATGTACAGAATTATTCTGTCTTGTAATGAATAAATACTGATAAGCTTTTCCGAACCACGGAATGTTTCTAGAACTTGTCCGACAGGATACGCAGAACATGATTGGAATGTTAACGTCTCTATACTTTGTCTTCCTGACATTTTGTGAACGTGCTCTAAACACTTGATTCCATTAGTACAGACTTTTAACATTACCACTTATAACAAACAAGGCCTGTTGAGTTCAGACAAAAACAACTGTAATTATTTATCTGTGTATATGACTGTTGGGTAATATTTCAGAGGATAAGGATTTTTACCCTAAAAAACACAACCAAAACCGTAACTTCTGAGCAGCCAGTGTAAACAAGAATAGCTTGTTTGGCGTTAGGTGTGTTCAATATAATGAACTATGATTGTTATTTCTTACCCTATTTTCTTAAGCATTATTTCACAATCACATGAGAAAAAAATCGTAATCCCCTGAAAACTTGAATTTGATAAAACAAGTAAAATGGTATAAAAACATGGGTACAACCAAAATGAAATCATGCATAAAGTGCATCTCAAATTTGAGTAAATGCATTCTGCATAGTGATCTGCGTTGTTGGACCACCACCAAAGTCCCATCCTAAGCCAAGAAGTAACAGTCAGCTTCAAATGGCAGAAAAGGTTATAAATATGAACAACATAAAGATCACCGGTCCTGTGTATTTCATATCTCCAAGCTCTCTCTGGACATTGAGGCCTCATCAAATTTAAGAGATCAAAGAGGGAAGCGAAACAGGAGAAACAGGTGGAAGAGGAGGACACACTAACAGGATGTTCTGGGGAGTTTGGAACTGCCGATTGGAGCAGACAGTAACAGACTAGTCCAAATGAATGTCCAGCATATGGTCTATCTCAGTGGGACATTCAGTCCTGAACCACAACGCCCCCTTAAATATTTGGTTTTCCCCTACCCACAAACACTAAAGATCTCTCAATCCTCTATGAAGGAAATAACAGAAATAAATGATGATTTTTAGGCAGTCAAGTGAGGGAGTGGGATCCTGTGTTGGTGTGCATCAGCTCAACAGTGTTACACTGCTGAGACTGTTGATCCCTGGACATGACGTCATGTAAATTACTGTGTCTCTCTCCTAAAGCCTAGACTGGCCAAAACACAGTCACAGTGCTCAACAAGGGTGAGTTAGATAAACATGACATATTTTTCTGGAGAACAAGGGAGGTAATCTTTGTCATGGAAACAATGAATCATGATCTCAGAGGAATGACACACATATAATACAGGGTGTTAGCTAAAACGCTAAAAATAAGAGCATATTGGGTGCAAAAGGGTAATGTAAATACCAAAAAGTGGGTTTTGTCGCTAAATGTAGTTTAGCAAAACAAAAAACAACAGCCTGTTCAAAACGTAAAAAAACACAAATTATCCTATTTATGTCTAAGATCCGTATTGATCAAGTCTTTGGTGAAAGATGACATCCACAAATGTAAGAAAATAACAAGACGGACAAACATAGAGAAAAGACTGCAGCGTTATCCACAGCATGGTATTATGTCTGTCATTTAGTAAAGGAAGTACAGTGAGATTGTACCGCCATCTAGTGGTGTCTCTTACATAGTTTCTTATGTGTTTAGAAATGTTCAAAAGTAGTGTTTAAAGGACATGGGCGTCATAAGAAAAAAGGTAAAAAACTAATAATGATTAAAAGAATGCCAAATTAGGGTAAACATAACAAAAGATATAGGTCTCATTGAAATTTCACCGCACACATTGAACCTCCTCTATCATCTGACACATGTTTTCATGTCTCCTGCAGCTCTGTCTAATCCTCTACAGCCCTCGCCTCGAACCACAGAGGAGGACCACCTGTCCACTGGTCCATTGTTGGGGTCAGAAGTTTACACGAAAACCAATCCTCCCATGGGAAGTGACCAGAAAAGTGCAGCCAGCTATTTAAAGACCTCTCGATAATGAGGAGGCCCGGGTGGAATCCTTGGAGCCATGGTGTCTTTCATCATACACACACAAACACACACCGTAAACCCCCCGACACCCCTCCACCTCTGACCAGCCATAATAGTTGTTACCAGCTGCAACTCCATCTGTTCATCTTCCAATACAGAAGTTGCCAGAGATGCTGTCTGTGTGCTTAAAGTTCTACTGATGCAAGCTTTTTCGTCAAACCAAAGACATATTCAGTGAGTGTATAATAAAATTTGACTTTAGAATGCAAGTTCATAATACCAAATAAGCGTATTATTCCATACTAGATATATCAAAAACAATATGTATATCAAAGCAATGGCTCAAGAGAAAGTTAGTGACACTAAAAACACGTAATGTCTGAACAAATGGAACATTAGACAAACTACTTATAAACTTAATATGGCTGCCAGGTGCTTGGTCTAATTCTTAGACGTCCATTTCGGCAAATCCCCTCTCTCTCTCTCTCTCTCTCTCTCTCTGTCTCTCTCTCTCGGGTTGAAACGGCCTGCCCAGTGTTTATTAATACACCTAAACAGATTTGAGGTAGTCATGGTCACACATAGCAGCACACTGACAGAGAGAGGAGGCTGGGTCAACTGTCGTTACCCCCCCTCTCCTCTCAGTTCATCTGCACACACCGCTCCCGCTCATTCTTTGCTTTGTCGTATGAACCACCACTCCTATCCACACCAATTCATCCTGAGGATACAGGACAAGGCCAGAGGAAACAGGAGCATACGCTGAAAGGTAAGTTCAGTTATAGTTGATGGTTTCATAATGTCTTTGATCTAATGTTCTAATCGGTCATATTTGAGAGAAAAATTTAAATTTCTTGACAGTTAGTAATCATCTCCCTCTATGCAACAAATCAAAGGAAATTTAAGGGCATGTCATTGTTGCATGAAATACATGTCTTTTTGAATTTTGTCGTGACTGAAGAAGAAAAGTTTTTGTTAAGAGTGGTCAGCAAGTACAGGCCAGTGCTGGATTTAAATTGTAGAGGTCTGAAGGAATGTGCCTAGCACCCATGCCTGTCCTGCAGTGAGACAGCTGGTCTCCCCAGGCTTTTGATCAGCTGTTCACAGCTAAGTCCAGGCCATAGGCCCTGTGGACACACAACAAAATAAATAGAGGGATTTGTGGGTGCTGTAGATTTAAGTATGGTTTTTTTTGCATTATCTGACCTACTTTTTTTGAAAAAGGTTGTGACCACGAAATAGCAAATATCAAATGAAAAGTCACACTTGTCATTCGTGCCCTTACTATATTACAAATCTGTTCGATGACACTATTGGGACAATTTGATAAATATCACTCCCTGGGTGTCTCCATTCCGTTTTGGCAAACACCTCAGAGGGTGAAGTTACAGCTTGATTATTCACCAGGGGAGAGTGCAGATGGCCATCTATCAGTACCATGACATGTTATGATAATCTCCTCTCTAATGTAAGCTGTTTAATGCCACTTGTTGGAGCTTCAGACATGAACTGTTTGAATGGGTTTACATTAGCAGCGATGCAGCGTTCACGGGAATAGGTTTGTTTGAGGTGTGTGCCAGGCAGTAAATTGGTGACCAGGGCATCGGGTCTACGGGGACAGCTGGCAGTAGCATACTTTCTAATAAACTGTGCCCGAGCTCGCTTCTACATGCCCGCATGTGCTAATGACACCAGCAGAGCTAACACATATCCTATGTCAACATTTCATCACTGCATGTCAGCCCTAGTATCTGTAACATGCAGCACGACTGCCAACACCTGCAGCTATCATGGTTGATATGCATCAGCTTACATATTCATTTGCTTTTGTCAAGGGATGAGACCGTACTGAGGGAGACTATCTACAACTAGAGGCTGCAAGAAATAGGTTCAACAAATGGAGGATATGGACGACAGCATTTCATCCGCTGGGTTCGAGCCTCTCTTCATCAAAGAAGAGGCTGGGGAGCCGGACAGAACCCTCGGAGGTCAAAGAGAGCGCAGCACGCCACAATCGGAACTCCCCTTCCCAGGAACACAGCTGAATCAATCAGCTTTAATCAAGCCATACCTACACGAGATGGACGACTTGCTGAAGAGCTGCGAGGACCTCACAGGAATCCCTTTTGGCTCGCGCTTCTCAGAAAGCTACACAGAAACAAGCCTGAGCAAATCAACTCACGGCCAGAGCAAAGAGGAGGTTGCAATGGAGAGCTACAGAGAGACAAGTGTATCTCCTCATGCCTATCTTTCCACAAGCTACATAGACACACACATGGATGGGGCTGAAGAAGATGAGCAGCCAGAGCAAGGCCAGTTGCAAGGCATGGGCACCATCATCGGCAAGCGAGAAGGGTCTCCGCAGCCAGAAATGCCTCTTACCTCAGCCGGCAGCAAACTGAGCAACGCTATGGTGCAGTATGAGGGCCAGCTGCTGGGGATGCTGTCCATGCTGGAAAGCTGTATGGAGGAGGCCGGGATGGACTTTGAGCCACAGGACTGGGCGACAGATGCAAGTCAAGAATATGTGCACATCAGTAAGAATCCTCATCATCATAGTGGGACGACACTGGGGCCTATTCAGCAGAAGATGCCAGTGAAGCTGGAGACCCAGCCAATGCAGAAAGAGTCCTGGGCTGTTAAACACGCAGAGGGAGATTCAATGTCCGAGGACAGCAATGGAATGACGGGTTCAACAACCAATGGAAGCCAGCAGAATCACTTGCCTTGTTGTGACAACATGGAGGAAAGCCTGGAAAGGTCAGGAATAATGGATCAGGGGTTTCTTGATCCTCACCTAAGTTATTTAAGGCCATCAGACTCATCAGATTGTAACGAAAATTATCCATTGTACTGTGAAGGGACAAAGACACAATACATGTCTCACGAAAGCACCGAGAGAGAGGTAGACATATCTGAGACTGAAATCATTGACACTGAATTGCCAGCTGAAGAGAGACGAGAGCTCACAATGGACCCCATATTTCTGAGAACTGGTAGCTATGAATTAGGGGAGCTGGGGTCTCAGATGGAGGAGTGCATACAGGAAGTACAGCGCTTAGAGGAGAAGAGAAATCAGCTGTTGGCGGAGGTGCTGGAATTGAGAGGGAATAAAAACAGAGAGGAAGAGGCAGAGGGGAGCAACGGTGAGGAAGAAGTGACAGAAGAGCAAATGGACAGCAAAGTGGTGGAGCTGATGGATATACTGAAGAGTGAGGAAGAAGGAAGGAGGGAGGAGAGAAAGAAGGAGATACAGAGCCTCAGGGAGGAGAGAGCAGAAGAGGAGAGGAGGATGTGGAAGGTCAACCTGGAGAGACAGGAGCTGCAAGAGGAGCTCAGGAAGCTGAAAATGCGTCTCTTTGCCATGGTCAGGGCGTGTACCCACAGCCAGGCTTCTCTGAACAACCAGCGCCGTGAGGTGGAGCTGCTAAAGAGAGAGGAGGTAAGAAAATCTTCAAGAAGAGTGGAGAAGAGCCTACGCGTATATTGCATTTCCTTGTAATTGAAACCTCTTATTTCCCATGCTGCAGGAGAAGCTGCAGTCGCTGGTGCTCCAGCTGACAGAGGAAAGCTGCCACCTCAGGTCGGACAAACAACAGCAGCTCTTGCAACTACAAACACAGCGACAGGCCCAGACCTCCAGTCAGAACTCCAACACCCAGCAGGAGCTGACCGAGTGCAGGAGGCAGTCCTGTGGGGACATCCAGCAGTATTTGCAGGGTGGACTAAGAGCCCTGGAGCACAGGTGCTGTCACCTTCTAGTTCAGGATCTCACTCTTAAACACATGTAGCATTTAGAGTCTGTTTATGCTAATCTTTTATAGCAGTGGTTCTCAACCTTTTCGAGTTCAAATCCACCAGAATAATCAGGTTGTCTTCCACGCTATTATTCTTAACCCGATTAAATTGTGCTCCACTTTGACTATTTTAGGAGTAGTTTCTCACTTTAAGAGCAAATGAGTTGTAAGGACAATGGCACGTTCTGTGATTATATTTTTCTTCCCCAGACCCACCAGGCAGCTGGTGCACAGCAGGAACATGCTCTCTGACTTGACTCTGGACCTCACTTAATAACATCCATTCCACAGCGGATCTTATCGCTGGTATAGATAATTTAATGTAAAAACAAGGACCAGTCTAAAATATGTGATTTCATTTGGAAAATATTACAACTGCCTAGCGACCCCCAGAAATAATCTTGGAACACCCAGGTTGAGAATCACTGTCCTATAGTAAACTACGCATTGCTGTTTTCAATCATAACCACTAAATCCACTCCTGTAAGCTAATCCTGATAAGGCAAGAATTTTGAGTACAAAACATGTAACAAGATATTGCCAGTGTTGTTTTTCATTTGGCTTCCTGCAGTCGACTACAGGTACTTTGCTGCTCACATTTCAGTTTTTGGGTAGAAACTTACTAAACATTCAATGGTTGCCTTGACCAGGTACGAACCCATTTTGCTGGCGTTGCTGAAGAGGAGAGAGGCCACAGCTGGAGCGCTGGTGAAGGCTAAAGAGCAGGCCCAGGAACTGAGGGCGCAGCTGAGACCCCTAAGGGATGAGATCCAAAAGTTGAAGCTCCAGAGGGCTTGTTTGGAGGAGAAACTCAAACTAATCCACCTACACCGCAGAGAGGATGCAGGTCGCAACAAGGTGAGCAGAACTGGGGAAGATGGATAGAAAGACGAGAAAATGGGGAACGGATAAACTGTCCCTCAAGTGTTCCTTCATAAAAAGCTGTACCATCTGATTCTCAGAGCACTTAAGTTTTACAACTCTTACAGGAGACAGTGTACTTTCTGGAGGAGAGCAGCAGGGAACTGAAGACTGAGTTAAAGATTCAGAAGAAGAAAACCAAAGACGTAGAGGAGTTGAGAGACAGACTCACAAAACAACTCCTGCTTTACAGGTGAGACTTGTTTCTCTACTCTTAATTTTATGTATTATGTTTAAAAATCCTAAAGGGAAATTGAGGGAAACGCTCTAACTAAAACTGTCTTCTTTGCTAAACAGTGAGGTTTAACTAACTTAACTGTACAATACAAATTATTCTATAGGCAACCCCATACTAAGTTTATATTGTATTTTCATTGTTTAGTTATCTTTATTTTTTTGCATTTTATGTCTGTTTACTTATTTCTTTCTGTCCCCTTTGCTACTATATCACAACAAACTTCCCCACAACCAGACTAATAATTATCTAATTATATTGTATCCTCTCTTCTTCCAGGGCTGCCATTGAGGACCATAATGAGTGTGACCATGAGCAGGAAACATAACGTTTTTTAAATGAGGAGCAAACCTGTGTGCAGTTCTGTGATTTAATAACAAACTGATCATATTTTTTTGTATCTGCAACATAGTGATTGAAAAGTTTCAGCTAATGCACTTTACACATATTGAGACATGCACTTGTTAAAACACAAAAACAACAATGACATGTTTTTCAGAACAGTCTGAACATGATCTAGACTGCTGCTTGTAGAAAGGTTGTTATTATAAATAAAGGCTTCTTGTAAAGTCAGTGTGGCTGATGAATTAATGTGTCACCAACGAGCAGAGGGCTTTGTGTACTTATAAGGGCAGCATGTCTGGAGAACTTAAACAGTGGGACACAGTAATAGTGAGCTCAGGAGAAAAGAGGGCACCAAGATGTCAAACACATAAAAAAAAAAAAGGTCTGAGCAAAGTGTTACTAGACATGACCAACTGTTACTGACTACAAGGATCATTTAGGGGTTGTTTAAAAAATACTTCTAAGCTGAGAAAGACACTGATACTATAATGAGACCTGTTGACAATACATCAAGTGAACCCAAATACTGGTGAAAGACATTTTATTAGAGGATGCACTAACAATTTAATTGTACAACTGCAAAATCTTTTACATACAAAACAAAAATTTATTTCACAATGACAAAAAAGAAAAAGTATTTATTCTATGGTTAAGATGAGGGAATGTGGGAAAACAATTCAAAGACAGGTTCACTTCAAATTTTGAAATTACAATTTGGTGGCGACCGAACTGAAACATTATGTCACAAAGGTGGACTGCATTTTCCATAAAATGACATTTTCTACAACACTTCCAACAAGTGTGGATGGGGCTGTTTCCAACAGCAGGTTGTCAGTGTGTTGTAGAAAAGCACATTTACTTTTGAAAAAGTATTGGCTAAAACATTTCAGCATACAAGGAAAAGCCAATTTGATTACAAAAATATACCTTGTTTATGCAATGTGAAAAACATGGCTGAGATTCCTCAGATAATAAATTACTGAGTAAAAAGAGAGTTCTTCACTTTGAATAATCCAAACAAGACCAGGACTGTACGTGATGCCTCTCATTCCCATATTTACAGTGATGTAGGGCACGTTACAGTGCCACACCAGTAAGAAGTAGAGCAGGAAGGGAGGAAGTAGCTGCAGGGGACGTCTGAAGTGGCAGTTTGTGATGAGGTTGAAAGCAGAAGTCTTAGGCGGTGGCTTCAGGCTCTGTTGCACCTTCAGGATCTTCATCGTTGTAGATGTTCTCAGCCTACAGCGAGAATAAGAGCGCCAGACAGTCAGATAGTATGGATTCAAGGACAATGAGGAAAAGATGGACTGAGGCTTTTGAAATGCCAAATTTGACCTAAGAAAGCATTACCACAGCCTTAGCTACTAGATCTTCTGACTTCTATGGCAGTTTAGAGTGTTACAGGAAATACAGAGGTTTTAGTTGAGGATAAATAAAATATTATTAAGTGAGGAAAATAAAAACACAGACCTGGGTTATTAAACATATGATACTCACCACTTCACTCTTGTCTTGTCACTTTGCCCTGACTCAATACCTCCAATTGTTAAATCAAAGATCAACTGTGGTTTCTCTTTGTACTCACTAAATAAAATGCCAGGAAGCTCTCATTGCACGACTTTGTCCTACAAAATCATTGTTTGCTTTGATCCACACTATTGTTTTTCTTCAGAGCAGTCACCTGCTGTCTTTTGATTTCAAAATGATCCTGTAAATTTAGGGTTTTGTCTGTTGAGGTAAAATAAATAGGTGTAAAACATTAAAAAAAAAGGAGTCTCTTCTTGTCTGTCTGTCCTTGGATAACATGTTTTAGTAAAATGTGGACTCCAGTTCTTACCATTTGCCAGACTTGCATAATGTTGTCTTCAGACACAGAGCAGATGACCCAGGGCTCGTTGGGGTTCCAGGAGAAGTCAGAGATTTTGGCTGTGTGGCCTCCGTGGATAAACTATAAGACAGGTGAAAAGCCACTGTTCTTGTTATTCTGTTGCAACGCAATGTGACCAATTAAAGAGAAAATGCCAAACAGCCGCAGGCTTCAATGAGACTCACCAGTAGCTCAGGTGGGCCATCTTCTGCATCTTCTGGGGACTGCTCCTCTCCGATTTTACTACACACATAAAATGAGTTAAACGTTAGCATACAGCAAGCCCAGTATGTCAACTGGATGCAGCTGTGACATGATGTAAATCACCACTAGGCCTTTTTTAGAAGTGGAAGGTAGTCCATTCTTCAGGAGCCATATTTCCAATGGCTACAATGCAAACCATCTCATCTTTAAATTATATCTGCATCACTTTACTTTGATTACTTAGCTGAGGAAAACGCAAAACACGGGTGAGGCACTTTGTTTATGTTCAAAGGACATTGGACACAACGATACTAAAAATGTGAGGTAAATCATGTCCTGCAGCCACGATAGAGCTAAATCATGACAGCTGCATTTAATGAATATTAAGCATAGATTTTAAGTTCTTTACCTGAGATCCCAGACATTGAGGCGACGATCTGTCCCACTGGAAGCCAAAATGGTCTCATTATGAGGGGACCACTGAACCTGGAACAGCCAATGAACACAAATTAGGTTAAAATGAACAGCGACTCATAAAAAAATGAAATTCTCGTCTCAAAAATGTTGTCAGGAGCAAATACAAGTGTTGATGCTTTCTATTTATTAATACATCCATGTAATTGAATTTCACCAAATGTCTTTTAGCTGACTATGCAGATTTGAATACAAGATATTCTGCTATTGTTATTTAAAGAAAATGTCTTAGGGTGATAAAAAATTTACCTGGAAGATCTCGTCCTTGTGTGACTCAAAGGAATGCAGCTTCAATTTGAGGTTTCTCAGGTCCCAAAGAGCCACAGTCTGAGAACGAGAGGGAGAGAGAGAGCGGGGGAAACATTACACATACCTGCCACAGCTCCTTCATGTCTGTGACTGTAATAACACTGTAGTTTGTTTCAAAACATCAACAATATTGTCATTATTCATTTTGTAAAAGAAGTATAACATGCATATGGTATAATAGAATTGAACCAAATACTGAAACTGAACTTAAGACAGTTAAGATGGGGTGGAGTGTTGCATTACCTTGTCTGCAGAGCCAGTGGCAAGGATGAACTCGCTGTACGGGTTAAATGACAAACAGTTGACCTCTGCAATATGGGCATCGACAGCATGGCTGGGTTTGGAGGTGTTGTTTGAACGTGTGTCCCAACTAACAAGAAAAGAGGCAGGGTGATTAGTCATTCATTTGCATTATTTTACAAACATCTGCAAGTAGACATGAGTTAGATTTGACTCATTATCCAGCCTCTTACATCATGAGCTTCTGGTCATCTGCTACAGATCCAAAGAGGGACTCATGCAGCAAGTGCCAAGAGACATCTTCCACCACAGCCGTGTGACCGGTGAATATCGTCTTCGCATCAACTATCTTCCCCTCCTTTGGAACAGCACTGATGTCCCACATACAGATCGTCTAAAGGTTAAGGAAAGATGAGAGGTTTGAAACACATTAATATTTCAGATACCATGCTTGAACACTTGTTCAAATTCAGAATTAGTGACACAATAAAACCTAAAATATAAGTAGATCCTTGACTAATATTGTGAACAATGAAACTGATGTCCACTTACATGATCATCTGATGCACTTAGTAGACAGCCAGACAGATTTGAATTCCAGGAGAGACCATAGCCCTCTTTCTGATGACCTCTGAGACGCAGATCAGGGCGACACTCTCCAGAGGGATCTGTGGACAACACAATAAGTGCATTAATAACATTTTTCAGTAAGTCAAAAAGGTACAAATTCTCCTGCTTTACTTTCAAAACAGGTTCCACCTCTATCAGTGTATTGTGCTGTGTGTGTGTTATCTTTGTACCTGGCTTGGAGGGATGCTTGGTGTAGTCAAACACAAGCACATCTGAGGTGGGGGTCTTGGTGGCGATGATGCAGGGATTCTGTGGCATATAACGGGCACGGTTCACCTCTCCTTCGTGGTTGATCTTGATTTCTATCTCGATCTTGCCACTCACTGAGCCGAAACCTCCAAACTCTGTAGGACAACACAAAAAACATATATACTGTATTCTCATTCTTATAACCTCAAAAGAAGTCTAATATCAATAAGAAATGTGACTGAACCCCACTTAAATGAAGAAATGTTTGCTCCCTGATTCACATTCAAACAACTATAACTGCCACTTTTTTCATTACATGGCTTCTATTCATTGCACGATATAACTATAACAGTGTTACTCGTGGTGTTTAAAACACACCTTTAACCGAAATATTAATGATAACTCAGCCTGCCCAAACATGTACACTCATTTGGCACGTGACTGCACAGATCTCCTACCTCCTTTTTCACTGTCATACTGTGAGGCGTCGAACTGGGCATCGTCGTTGGGCAGCTGGACACTGGCAATGACCAGGTGGTTCTGCTCATCAGATGTGTGGGTGCCCAGCACCAGTCGGTGCACACTGTAATCCTTCCCCTCCGGCCTGAAAAGGGGGGGAAACAGGGTCATTAACGTCAGCACCAGTTACATACAGAGCAGCATATGCATGTGCCAGTACTGATACTGGGCCAGTGTGTAAAAGTGTGTATACCTGGAGACATCAGGCAGCCACTGGGCAGTGAGGCTGGGCCACTCCAAGGCGTGGGTCATAACCAGGTCATAGAGGAAGGGGGTGTTCTTCTTCCAGATCTTGTACTCTTCATTGATCACCCTCTCCTCCACCGCATCATCGTATGCACCAGCTGTAGCGGACACAAAGTGACCTATCACTGGACGCTCCTCAACAAGTTCAGTTTGCATGTAAATAATTAAAGTACTCGTGCCTATAGCTGCCACTGGGTGTTAGTTTAACATAGAGGGACGGTTTTCAGTGCATTCCGGCGACAGTCAAGAATCTGACAGTTAATGCAATGACGAAAGACATCAGCAGTTTCCAGATGAAAACCCCAAACTGACTAGTTTTCAGTAACCACCCGTGTGGACGCACAGTTAGAGTTGGTTACCTCGCTGTTGTGAGCATGCTATACGGTTAGCATACCTAATAAAACTTACAAGATAATGGCGCTTCACCTCCAGTATAATTAGTAGATAACGGCAACTGGTCGATTGGTTGTCAAATGAGGGCAAGAATAACACGAACAGCGACGCGTATCCTGCGAGTGAGCAATGGTTCGCCCAGGAGCTACGGCAGCTAAATGCTACCTAAGCTAGCCGGCTAATTAGCTCCGTAAAAGTCCCATAAACGGGTTATTTGTCGCGGTCAGTAACAAGAACCTTTATTTTACCTTCCTTGTCCGCCATCGTAGGTATCTTAAGTGGCAGAAAAACCACAGCGACTAGAGGTTGATCGATGCGCGGAGACAAAGAGCCTTGTCTCACGTCCTCCCGTGGTGCGTCAGTCGATCCCCACTCTGCTCCAAGCACAGACCGAGCGAGGCTAAGCTAAGCTAGCGGCTAACACAGGGCTCGGAGGGACGTGGGCTCATTCGCGCGCTCAGTACAAGCGAGAGCGGCGTCCTTCCGCCAATCAGAGAGCAGCCGCTGTGACGGCCACCAGGGGGCAGCAGAGGCCGCGCGATGGTCACAAGTCTTATTCTGTTGGGAGCAAACGTCATGTTCATCATTAATCAATACTAAAACAGAGCAAGTGTTTATAAAAATAATCAATTCAATTATACACTATCTCATACAATTCAAAGGCAGCTTAAACAAAATATGTTTTTTATTATCAGCAAGGCTGGGCGACATGGCCAAAAACATACCAAGATGAAAATGTTCTAATCAGTTGATTTTGATAATTATCATGATAAATTTAACATTATCATTTATCATTTACTTCAAACACTTTAAAAACCTGAGGGAGATCAATGATGTGCCATACCTCCTCAATGTGTATATACTGTGTATTTACTGTATATATTGATATGTTGGACTTTTTTCTATTTTTATTTATTTTCATAAAATTATATTGCAATAATTATTGGTATTGCTTTATTGCCCAGCCCTAGTTTTCTGTATTCTTTTATTCATTTATGTACATATTCACACTTTTGTCCCATTTAATAAGCTTTAAAAAATGACATCCTGTTATAACATTTAATCTGTGACCTTATATTTTTGCACAATTTTGCTTCAGTGTAATACTGATTAAGATAAGATGAGTTACTGAAATGTTTGTTTAAAACATAAAAAACGTTCCAAAATTAAGAAAAGCTGTGGTTGAGGTCTAGGTGGTGCCCATGATAAAACTCTATCTGGGAAAATAAATATAAAATATATATGTTTATTTGTTTTCACATTTCCTTAAAAGAATCGCATGAGGTTTTGATCATGCATGACAACATGTGTGTACAACTACTTTAAATCACCTTGAACTGTCAATTTCGTCATCAACTCACGAACAGGGCCTTTTCTTGTTCGCCATTGGCCAACTGTGATTTCGCTGCTGCAGTATCAAGCTCTCTGATTGGACCACTGCTTAAACACGGCTCCTTCATTGGCTGAAACAGACGCGGGCTATTGAAACGACGCATGCAGCTCAGTGCCAACTTGCCCACTACGAATAGATGATTTCACAGACTCACCCGCCCTGAGTGAGGGAGACAGACGGGTTTATAAGGACAGTATGTCGTCCACTGACATGTCCGCGGTGCTTGACATCCTGCGCTCACTTTACCTGCACATCCAGACTCTGGAGGAGTTTGCAGACAGCTTCGTGTTCAGGGAGGGACAGAGGGCGGTGCTGGTGGAGCAGACCGACAGCGACCGCTTCAAGTCCTTCGTCCGGACGGTTTACGTCTGTTCTGACAAGGAGCTAAAGCAAATACCGAGCTGCAGCCAGGTACGCTTGCCCTAGATGTGCTGCTAACTGTCACTGATTCACATAGACTTTCTCAGCAGAGCTTGAAAGGTGGGTGGGGACATTCCTTAAGATAAGATACAACTTTATTGATCCACACACCGGGGAAATTCAGTTGTTACAGCACCAGGCAAGTCACAATGAGGTACACAAGGCAAGCCTAAGAATAATAATGAATAAATTAAATACAAATCTGAGTATGTACATTATATACACCTTTCAAAGTACAGAAATGTTATAAAGTAAAGAGCAGTGGCACAGGATGATTGCACGAGCAAGTAAAAAAACAAAACAGTTTGTACGTAAACACAGATCTGCAAAAAAGTTTTTTTCTGTTAGAAATAGTGCAAGTAGTTTAAGTAGAGTGACGTGAACAGTGCAGTACTTTATTTTTCAATTCAGATGAATAATGATGTCCACCTCGGAAGCTTGAGCCAAACTCTTAATGCATCATTTTATGTCACCTGAAGCTTTTTTGGTTTTGCATGACTGTAGCTGCACCTGCAAAAGGAAGTAGGCTCTACAAAGCTATTTTAACATCACCTGTACCCATGTTAACCAGCATGTTTACATCACTGATACTGCACATGATTTTCATCATCACATAATTGTTCCTAATGACGTGACCCAGATGTCTTGCTTTATTCACTATATTTATATCTCATAAAAAACGAGGAATATTTTAGCTCTCATCCATCACGATGACACTCTTTTTAGAGTAAAATGTAATTATGATTTCATATAAACAGTCTGTTAACATTGTATCAGAGTTATAGCAGCGCAATATTGGTGAGTAGCTATTTCATATTTTTTTCATGATGCGTCAGAGAAATGTAAAGGCCAAGACTCAAATGTGAAACGCATACTTCTCGTCAATGTGGTGTATTTTCTTTATCTCATTTCCACAGATCTGCTCTCTGCCTGAACTGTTGGCCTTCGTTCTCAACAGTGTGAAAAGAAAAAGAAAAAGAAACGTCTTGGCACACGGCTACAATTTTCGCTCTGTTGCTCAGGAGGAGCGGGATGCAGACCACTTTAAATTCCAAGGAGATATAACTCAAAGTGCCGCTTACATCCATGGCAGTGACTTGTGGAAGAAGGTCACAGTACGTCTCGGCACGGACATCACACGGTACCTGTTGGAGAGCTGCTCTGTGTTCGTGGCAGTCCCCCCTTCATGTGTTTTCCAGGTGAGTGGCCCTCCTGTGTATGACAGGGTCTCCATGGCTACTGCCGCCCCCAGGTTTTATCTCCAGCCTCGCCGCAGGGCACATAACGGTACCCAGCTTGGAAAGCATCAAGAGTCGGTGACCTTGAAAAAGAGACACCAAGTTGACAACCGAACAGTCAGTAAGATGAGGAACCGAGCAGATGTAAAAGGGAAGAGGGGGAAAAGAAAGAGAGAAACCGATCAGAAGGATGGCGAGGAGGTAATGACATGTTCAGGAAAGAGAAGACGAGCAGGACAGCAAAAACAAACACTAGACGTCCATCAGGTATGTACTGAGACAGTGGAGGAAGAGCAGCCCATGTCTGTGGAACGAACATCATCTGTGAAGCCCTTGGAAGATGGTGCTACTGGTTCTAAACAGCCTGTTGACGTTCACACAACAATAAGTCCCTTGGAGGGAGGACCCAGTTGGAGATCAGGGGTTTTTCCCCCATTACCTCCCTCGCAGTGTTTTATTCGCACGCTGGGATTCCTGTATGGGGGAAGGGGAATGCGTAGCTTCCTTCTGAACAGGAAAAAGAAGAGTGGTGTTGGATCCAGGAGACTACAAGGAAGAGATCTGGTGAGAATAGTCTTCTTTGAGGGACTGGCCTATCTAAACGGGCTTGAGAGGAATCCAAAGAAACTTCCCCGGCGCTTTTTCAACATGGTTCCCCTGTTCAGGCAGCTGCTGTGTCAACACAGGAGATGTCCCTACAGCAGAATACTGCAGAGGATGTGTCCACTGCTGGAGGAGAGAAAGGCAGGACAGGAAGAACTGATCTCCCTCTTGCCTCAACGCTGTGCACCTCACAGGGTCTACCTGTTTGTCAGGGAGTGTCTCTCCGCTGTGATCCCACACGAGCTGTGGGGCTCCGACCACAACCGACTACATTTCTTCGCAAGGGTCAGGGGCTTCCTGCGCAGCGGCAAGTTTGAGAAGCTCTCATTGGCTGAACTGCTGTGGAAGATGAAGGTGAATGACTGTAATTGGTTGAAGATCAGTAAGACAGGTAAGATTGTCACTGATAAGAAATGTTTGTTTTCTCTTGGTACATGTGTTTTTTGATGACATGACCAGTGTAATCTGCAGGCAGGGTCCCGCCCAGTGAGCTCTCATACCGGACACGGATCCTGGGTCAGTTCTTGGCTTGGGCTCTGGATGGTTTTGTTGTAAGCCTCGTCCGAGCCTGCTTCTATGTGACTGAGAGCGTGGGACAGAAGAATGCCCTCAGGTTCTACAGACAGGAAGTTTGGGCCAAACTGCAGGATCTGGCCTTCAGGTACACACTCAAACAACACACATCTGCAAATTGTTTCTACAGTCACGGGGCACAAGCTCACAAACCATTGTTGTGATTTTAGAGGTCACCTTTCCAAGGGTCAGATGGAAGAGTTGACGCCGACACAGGTTGCCTCCCTCCCCAAAGCTACGGTGGTCTCCCGCCTTCGCTTCATTCCCAAGACTGACGGCATGAGGCCAATCACGCGAGTCATAGGAGCTGATGCTAAAACTAGGGTATATTTTTACAATGGCATTAAAGTTCTCCCTGACATGTTTACAAGTTTTGATGTGTGTGTAGCATTTCTGGGACATTTTCCTTTTTTTCCTTGCAGCTTCACCAAAGTCGTGTCCGGGACTTGCTGGATATGCTGCGGGCCTGTGCGCACTGCACTCCCTCTCTCCTGGGCTCCACGGTCTGGGGGATGACGGACATTCACAAGGTTTTGAGCTCTCTGGCTGCAGCGCAGAAGGACAAGCCACAACCCCTCTACTTCGTTAAGGTGAAAGCGAGACCATTGCTGTGCTTCACTTGATGTTTTGAGTTTGCAAGTGCATTCAAGTCTAGCAACATGCAGTGCACTATGACTGCAAAACGATCAACAAGGGCAGTGTAATACGATGGGCACCTGTTGGGGAAGGACCAGCATCTTATTTTCAAACATCCAAAAATGGCAGCTTACGAAGTTGAATACTTCCTTGTTGCTGATGGTGATGATGTAATTTCCAGGTAGCCTGAAGCAGGGTGCACACACAAGAGAGAAAAAGGTTTATCCTGAAGTCTTTATGTGAGCAAAATAGCCGACAGACCTTTTGACGGGCTCCAGTTGTGGTTAAAATATTGTTGTGATTTCCAGTGAGCACAGAAATGTTTGTGTGTGATATAAGTAAACACAACCTTGTCAAAATTATTATTGTTTTACTATGTCGGTGAGTATACAGGCTGGACAGTGTACCACATGTACATATGAACTGAAGTGTCCATTTTGAGATACAGCAGGTTTAACTTTGTCTCTACAGTCTCAGGTGTTTTTTACAGGACCATGGCAAATTCAATTCTGTTCGGATGTGAGTTCTTAGGGGTCACGAAAGCAGCGTAACCTCCGGTAGCTAAAAACTCAGAGAACAGATCAGTCGCTCAGGCAACAAACACAAAAGCATCACCTCAGTACAAAAAAGGAATCCAGATGTTCACTCATGTCAAGTCCGTGTTCGACTACTCTGATTGACTGAACCAACACCACTTGTGTGCTAAAATGCTGTCAGCTACTGGTGGTGTAGTGTGGTAGTTCACAGTTCTCTTGGGAGATGGAACCTGGAATTACATAGAGCAAGACCAGGCATTCAGTGTGCTATCAATTTTTGATTTTGAAGCTGCTATTTTCAGGTAAAAGTGATGCATAAAAATGCTTTATTTCTCTTAATTGTAATTTCAGCACTCATTCTGCGATTTCTCTGTGTTTCAGGTGGATGTGAGTGGAGCCTATGAGAGTCTGCCTCATGACAAACTCATTGAGGTGGTTGGCCAGGTGCTCTCACCTGACCACGATGAACTCTTTACCACCCGCCGCTACGCCAAGATCTGGGTCGATTCCCATGAAGGCCTGAAAAAGACCTTTGTCAGACAGGTAGGATTATACCTGCACACATGATCATGTATGTTTTGTATACACACATGTAATTCGGCCATTTGTCCACATAGGCAGCTTTCCTGGAGGACAACATAGGATCCACCAACATGAAAGGGTTTGTGACGTCACTGCAGAAAAAAGGGAAAGTCCATCATGCCATTCTAGTGGAGCAGGTCAGCAGGTTTCCATAAGGATCTTTGATACTTTTAATTTTGTTTTTTTTACTTTACTTTCTTACTTTTCTTTCTTCCAGCTTTTTACCTCTGATCTTCACAGCAAAGAAGTGTCACAGTTTTTCACCCAAATGCTAACTGGCAGTGTTGTTCAGTTTGGCAAAAAGTAAGCATTATCTTGTGTTTTGTTTAACAATAAAATTACTTTCACTACCAGCATGCCATAAGTCATTTTCTTTCATTTCCAGTGTTCGCAGGACAGTTAATGGGATTCTTGGCGCTATGTTTTACAGGACATACCGTCAGTGCAGAGGGATTCCTCAGGGATCCGTTGTGTCCAGTCTGCTCTGCTGTCTCTGCTACGGTCACATGGAGAATGTCCTGTTCAAAGATGTTTCAAAAAACAAAGGGTACAGCAGACCTCTCTGTCTGTAGATGCAGTAACACGTGTGCAGCAGCAGAGAGCACTCTTTCTTTATCTCTGTGTCTCTTGCAGGTGTCTGATGAGACTGGTGGATGACTTCCTTCTCATCACCCCAGACTTGCATGAAGCACAAACCTTCCTCAAGTATGTCAAATACCAGCATTGACAGATAAATGTTACTTTCCTCAGGCACTTCTTAGATATTATGAATTTTTTGGAACTTCTGGAAAATAAATTTTCTATCTAAACTTTAACCACTTTATAATAGTAATTATCGTTATTTATACAGCACCTTTCATACATAAAATGCAGCTCAAAGTGCTGTAGAATAAAATCAAACACATGAAATAAGTTCAAAGATCAATTAGAACAAATTGGTAATGAAACATAAACTTAGGGTAAAAGCATAAAACTAGTAAAAGGTTTAAAAAGAAGTATAACATGAAGACTATGGTGTTTAAAAAGGGATACAATTTGTTGAAAGCAAGATCATAGAAATAGATCTTGAGTTGTTTCTTAAAACTATCAACAGTTAACTATCAACGGTTATCTAAAACCTATGTTACAGGATTACACAAAAACAGAACCTTAAAACAAATGAATAGGAATATATCACAATCACACATTGAAATATAAGATACACATAATTGAATTAAATGAATAGTATTAACATGCATAAGATGTAAAAGATAGAAAGAGACAAGTCAAGTGGAACACATGCATATCCAGAACATACATTATTATTTTTAATGGAACGCAGAAGCAGATTTAACAGCATGATGCACAATTCTTTTAAATCGAGCACTTAATAATGGCATTTGCACTTGTGTGTGTAGGATCCTGCTGGCTGGTGTACCACAGTATGGTCTAGTGGTCAACCCACAGAAGGTGGTGCTCAACTTCCAGGCATCAGGAAGCACTGACTCTTGTCCCGACATTCGCGTGCTGCCCCCTCACTGCCTCTTCCCCTGGTGTGGACTGCTGCTGGACACGCGCTCTCTCGACGTCCACAAAGACTATTCCAGGTGAAAACTTCCCCTCAGTCGGAGTCATGCTGCTGAATCATTTCCTCCAATTTGCTTCTCGGATGAGGAGTTATTGGGCTCTGTCAATGTTTACGGTTTCTCGTAAGCTGCATCACTCATCCCTGCACTTTGTATCAACTTGTAAATGTGGCTGACACAGTGAGATCTGATCAGCATCATGCAGGTTTATTGCCAGCCCCACATCATGCTTAATAGAGGAACTTCATTTAAATACAACATCTACTTTAATGTTTATAGACTGTAGGATGGTAAAACCTGCTATGATTTAATAGGTCATCGGTGGTTTTGTGGAAAACAGGCTCTATATATTCACTACATCATTTCATACTGCATTCCTATTGGTATGACATAGGTTGTAGCAGCAGTCACATTGTGAGATGATCAATTCATTTCTGACATTGTTAGAATTTTTTCATCTTTGGTCGTCAGAGCTTGACAAGGGGCGTCTTTGAGCCGAACTCACAGTGCGACATGGACCCACATATTTGGAGCAAAGACAAAATAAATCATGTTTCATTCACGTTGGTCACTTTTCGTCCAGAACAGCCCAAAATGAAACGGTGGGTAGAAACAATCACCAGTATAGTATGGATGATTCATATTCTTAAGTAAAACACAGGACATATTGAATCTGTATCACCATGCTCAACATTTTTTTTTTTTTATGAGAAAGCCTGTTGCAGGTTTGAAGCCATTTACTTTGTCTTTGTTTACTTCTTACTCTCCATCTTTCCCAGCTATGCAGGCCTGTCTCTGCGCTACAGCCTCACTTTGGGCTCTTTCCACTCAGCCGGACAGCAAATGAAGAGGAAACTGACGTCCATCCTCAGACTCAAATGCCACGCCCTGTTCTTGGACCTGAAGGTCGGTGAAATAATAATTTAAAAAGTTTAAAACATTTGTTTGTATTTTAAAAGGATAAAATTAAATGTTTTTTACTTATCAATCTACACACACACACGATATGTAAATTCACTGAAACAGAAATCTAATGCTTACATTAAGATTCAGACCCTTAATTCAATACAAAATGAGTATATCTTAGTTCTCTTCTTCGAAGGCCATAAAGGTATAAATGTGAACCTGCACTTCCTCTTGGGCTTCATCAACATGTTATGGCAAAATTATCCAAGGTTACTAGTGGGACGTTCCCCTCAAACAGCAACAAACTGCTGTAAACTTGTCAAGTTACACAATAATCAAGTTTATTGCAGAATGATTTTAATTTCAACGCATAACACACAAATACAAATTATAGTGAGCATCAGAAAATGAATGCCATGTATGAGACAAACGGTGAAAAAGGCCAGAGAATAGAAAATATGACTCAAGTATACCTCACAAAAATATTGCATTTTATTTAGTTGCATCGATGGAAGTGGAAGTCCCACATATTTGTTTCTAGTTCGATCTTTCTGGTTTAATTTCTGTACGTGTACATTTTTGCTGAATATAATGACACGTTGGTTTCCCTTCTCAGACCAATTCTCTTGAGGCAGTCTACAACAACATCTACAAGCTGGTGCTGCTTCATGCATGCAGGTAAAGATGCTGATCTAATTTCTGTAACTTATAATATATAATCTATATAATATATGGCTCTTATAATCTGATAATGTGTTCAATTTATTCAAATTGAATAGGTGAGAATGTTTTGTTTCCACTGTCCAGTGAAGCATTGAAATGTGTGTGTGTGTGATGTTCACCGGCCTTGGATTGATAAACAGTGACATATTATCAGTCAATACCTGCACTGAGCTGTGTAATTACACCTCCATTTACCTCAGGATGTAAATATCTAAATGAGTCCAATCTATCTCGGTTTTCTCTCCCTTCTTTTTTTAAAATTTTTTTTGTTTTCCTCTTAAGGTTCCACGTGTGTGCCCAGAGTTTGCCCTTTGGACAGAGAGTTGATAAGAACCCTGAATACTTCCTGAAAATGATATGGGACATGGCTAAGTACGCCAATCATCTTATCAGGCACAGCAACAAAGGCAACATTTCCTGCTTTATACTTTTCATCTTGGAAAATTAATAGAAACAATCTGAAGTCACACATTTGAATGATTTTCTTTCCTTCTTGCTTCTCATGTCTCCAGGTCTGATTTTAGGCAGTAAGGCTCAGACGGGCGTCGTGCAGTATGAAGCAGTGGAGTTGATTTTCTGTCTTTCCTTCCTGCTGGTGCTGTCCCAGCATCGTCCTCTGTACAAGGATTTGCTCACACGGCTGCACAAACGTATGTAACCTCAAGAAACCCACTCGTGCAGAAACAATATCACACAGACTCTGTCACGATTAGCACTGCTAAAAAAGTTTATACTGCACGTTTCATACAGACAAAGATACAGCACCTTGTGCAACACAAAGATTATTTACATGGTAAAGCACATTAGATATATTAGATATTCAAAAATAATCAAAATATTAAAAGTAAGATGAAAAGTGTGTTATGGCTGCAGCTAATAATTAACTGTCATAGTTTTTTCCCTTTCATCATTTGGAGACTGAGATGAAATTCAGTTTAGATAATGGCTGTAAACTGACTTTAGAAATCAAAACCCCACATTTCACTTTGTGCAAAAACTGTTTATTCATGGGAAAAGGTCAAAGGAGCAGATGGATTATTGTTTAAAAAAAATAAAATGTGACCATGCAGCATCAGTCTAATGTTAAACAGATTGTAGTGGTGAGAGTTGTCGTAACTGCTGTTAACTAGAATAGAAAATATCCATTAGTTCCTGATTCTGTCAATGTGTTATGTAATGTGATATTATCTATTAATTCCGACATTGCTGATCTTCGGTCATGAATGAAATAAGTGCAGTTTCTCTCTCAAGATGTTCCTGCAGTTGAATCAACTGCACAGAAAAGATCTAACAGTGTACATGTTGAACATACAAACTGAACTCCAGGCGAGATGTTTCTGCAGAATGCTATAGGTCTCTGGATTACTCTCAGTGGTGCATGGATGTAACATGTGCAGTAAATTGGGAGAGGTCTATGTCTCTGAGCCACTATTGCACTGCCCAGCATGTTTGTTTTTAGCCAGAAAATGTCAAAATCATTAAAAACGTTGCTCGTTCTGCACGTACAGGAGAAGAAAGCCCTCATCTTCCTTGAGAAGGGCCAATCCCTGTGAATGTTGACTTTGTGGGAGATGCACTAAATATGTGATCTTACATGAACTCTAAGTCAGTTTATTGCCACCGTAACTCGATTTTACAGGTGTTGGAAAAAGTTCAAGCACAAGAATGTCTCTGTTCTCTATTAAAGAGAAATAAAAGCACATCCGTATCTTCTGCTGGCAGGGAAGCGCAGTCTGGAGCGGCGCCTGGGGGACATGAGGTTGGCCAGAGTCCGACAGGCCACTAACCCCAGGACTCCAGTTGACTTCCTGGCCATCCAGATGTAGATGCTTGCTCGAGTTACAGCTCCCAGAAACTAAGAAACCCTCAGCAGCTCAAAGGTATGAACAAGTATTATATCTAGCATCTCTGACATATTTAATATTATCTAGTCTTTAATTTTCCAAAATCCACAGATTTCTTTCCCCCCCTAGAAATTATGAACTAATACAAACTTTTTTTTTTTTTTTTTACTTTGCTTGTCTCATCCTCAGGTTTCAAGAGACTGAGATGAGCAGTGTGTTGAAATCAGTCATTCGGATTTATCTGACCTGTCGTCGTGCCAAAACAAATATCGGTTAAACTGGCTGGCAACAGAGAGCGAAAACGGCTCTTAGTCACGTTATATCAAACACTTAAATGATAAAGTGAAGCCCATAAACACACCCAACAAAACAATAACCTCCACAACAATATAAATGGATGATTCAAATTTCTCGAGCTACCGTAGCAGTCCTAGTCTCAACTCTGAGCTGTTTCTCTCTCTGGACTTTGATTTACACTTTGCGGTAGTTTTCCACGGAAAAACACATGACAATCAAGCCACAGAAAACCTGTCAGCCATTACAGTGAGTTAAATAATTTCGACACAATATGATGTAGAAGCAGCTCTTTACGCTGCAGTGTTGGTGTTCAAATGGAAGGTTTTGTAAACGCGGAATCAAAGACGATTGTGCGTGTTTCAGTTTGATGTGTTACACTGAACGTTATCTAGCTCATGCACATTAACTGTGTAATGTGCATGATGTGAATAACAAAGTAAAGAATATGGATGTTCAATAAATCCAGTTTGTTTTTGAGTCAACGAATGTGATTTGTCATATGTCATGTCTGTCCTAATAGAATCCTGCTAATTTAAACATCGTCATTAGTTAATAGAAAAGGTTAAAAGTGTCTGATTACATGTCAGTTCTTCTGTGATTTTAGAGGAAAAATCCAGACCTGATCATCAGGAAGTCACTAGTTTTGTTGCTCGAATCGTATCCTAAGCTTCCTGTTTCCGCTGTTCTTGCGTTTCCACCTCAAAGCCGTCGTTGCAGTAGTGGTTTAGTTCGACTTGTGTGGAGGACCTCTTGCGCAGATAGCCGATCAGTTTGTAGAAAAACACCACAGGGATGGAAATCACAGGGAGCACACTGAGGAGGATGATTATGGCAAAGGCCCAGTCTGGGTATGGCCTTACTTCAGTTGCAGGGAATAGTTCCTAAAGACGCAGACAAACAAGTAATCATTTCATTTCATTCCTAGCTACAGAGTGAGCTGAAAAGATTTGATACCACAATCTTTCATATAGCAGTTATCTCAGCCTAGCTTAAAGTCCCTGTGTTTAACCTGGTTCATTTCTAGCATGAAACTGTTGTTTGTGTATTAAAGACACAGCTTCCATTGATGTTTTTATTACATTTTTTTAAACCTCTGCCAAGGAGGTTATGTTAATTTGTTGGTTTGTTTGACGGCAGGATGAAGCAAAAACCACTGAACGAATTCCCACAGAATTGGTCAAAGGATGGGATTTAGGCCAAGAAAGAATCCGTTAAATTTTGACGTGGATCCAGACAAAAGGGTCGGATCCAGGTTGTTTTTTCATCACTTTTTTTCAACGTTATAATATAAGGTGCAAGATATAAGGCCCTTGTATAGGTGTGTGCTTCCTCTACTGAGTGCCGTTCAAGTTTGTTTCCTTTCGTTTCACTTGAGGATAGCGATAGTAGCTTTAGCTCATTATGTTACTATAGCAAACATGTTTGCAACAGTGTGCGCATCCACATTAGGAGACATGTTCCTGAACTGCAGGTGAACATAATGCTGCATTCATGTTCTCTGCATGGTTCCATGCCGAGACGTCGTTCTTCCGACTCCTGTGTGTTCACATGCTGTTGAGTCGTGCAAACAACATGGACACTACAAACGAGTAGTATTTTATTGCTCCGAGCATTGATAGCTGTTTCTCATTTTATATCAGTGTTAATAAATAACTTTTCCAACCAATCTAACAACATAATGGTCTAAAAATCTGTAGCTGCGAAAGGCTCCAATATGTCCACTAGCAAGTCATCAATGTTCATCAATGGTCTTTTGGTGCTGGGTAGGTTTAAACATGTTACGTCATTCTGTAGAGATCTGTCACTGAGTGTAATATCTATATGCGTTCTTACATATTCTGGGTTCCATGCAAAATAGGTGGGATGTTTCTGTGCCTGAATGACCACGTAGGCAATCAGCACGCCCATTAGCATTAAGGGACTGATCACCATCCAGCAGGCCCTCCAAAAGATGTTGGGCTTCTTCCCAGTCATGAACTGGATGTCTTCACTGAAACTATCAAGAGGACACAGGAGACAAAACTGGGATTAGAATTGTATGAGGCTAAAGAGGTTTATGGGAAAAGGAGGAAGAAGTAAAGGGATTACGTTTTCATTCCACGGACATAAATGACTCCAATTAACTCGAAGAATGCAATGATGAGCAGAGGTACGGAGCCCACGTAGCTGTTAAACACCTCCACCCAGTAGTTCCCGGAGCCCAGTGTGAAGATAAGAGCCGTCAGGAAGGCTACCAAGCACGTGATGGCTATGAGAGAAAAAACATTTTCAGAGAGGAAATTCGGAGACATCACAACTTGTAACTTTCTCAGATTTGCACGGACCTGTTACAAGTTCATTCGGGATCCACTTTGGCACCAGATTAAGGTCATGGATGGGCGTGAGGACTCCCTCGATGTTGCCAAACATGGAGGAGAGGCCCAAGCTGAAGAGCATGATGAAGAACAATATGGCCCATATCTGCGAGCCTGGCATCTCTACCACTGCCTCAGTGAACACAATAAAAGCCAGGCCGGTACCTGAGGCGCTCTGTGGGAGGAAGATGAAGGAGAAAAGAATGTAATGCGGAAGCCTGAAGGGACTGTGCGTGTTTGACTGGCACATGATGTACTGTGTACTGAGAGAACGGGGAGGCGAGAGTGGAACACAGCCAGCATTTCAGGGAAGAGGAAGATTAGAAAAATGAGACGCAGGCAAGAGCAATGCTAATTTATTTTTTGAAAATTTCAATACCTCGTCAAGGAATGTTTGCAGGTCACAGTGCCTCAGTTGCAAATTGGCCACCTGATCAGGAGACGTCTGATTTAGATACTCAAACCAGTGCTCGTAGTTCTCCAGTGTTATATTCTGGTCGGAAAACTCAAAGTGGTTCGTCAGATCCAAGATGTTTCTGCAGAGGTAAAAACATCTTCCTCATTGGTATCAGAAAGGAAAGAAGAAGCTTTAAAATCATATTGATGTGCATGCATACATACTCGTGTAGACACTTGTTAAAGCCAGTAGTTGCTTTAAATCCCAGGATGGCGAAGATGGATATGGAGGCATACAGAGATGTGGCGCTATTTATTATCCCAACAACAAGAGCATCCCTCTCGCAGTTGTTTCTAATAGAAATAGAACAGAGTTAAAAGTACAATATTTTTTCTTTTTTCTTTAGTTTTACAAAATCCTTCCAATTTTGTCGAGCTAATTGAGGAGAATTAGTTCTTACTTCTCTTCGTTATAGCTGGAGAATGCTATGAGACCTCCAAAGGCCACAGAAAGGGAGAAGAAGATCTGGGTTGCAGCGTCCAGCCACACCTGGGGGTTCTTCAGGACCTCCCACTGGAGTGAGCATAAAGAAGACACATTGGGTCAGTGTGTTTTCTCTGATGGGAGAAGCTAACTTTCCCTCAGCTGCAGTAGCAGCAAGTCTCCGCACTCACATCAGGAGTGAAGAGGTACGACAGTCCATCACTAGCTCCGGGCAGAGTGAGGGCACGAATCAGGAAGATGGTCAGCACCAGGTAAGGGAAGGTGGCTGTCACATACACAGCCTATTTAAAAGAAATTATGAACATTACTAGATATGATACATTGATCAAATCTGAATTTGAAGTTCGTATTTTTCCTAACCTTTCCAATGGACTGGATGCCATTGATGAAACAGATGTAGACAATGCACCAGGCGCTGGCCAGACAGATCACCATCCACCACTGCACGGAGCCACTAGTCTCAATGTCAGGCGTGACGTTCAGGGTCTCACGGTACCAGAAGTAATTTGACGGAGTGCTCTTCTCACACTCTACATTATAACCTACATGGACACATGCACAGGTAAGAATAACTAGCACTTACAGCGTCTGGAGAAGTTAAAGTTATTTGTGTTTATTTTGGTTTAAAAATGCATTTAGTCACGTAACCATCCACTGAATATAAAGATGGACGACATGCCTGCTCCCCAAATGTGAAGCCAAAGTCTCTTGATTGCCCCCTGGTGGCTGCCTTCAGTATAGGCTATAACATTGGCAACAGTGACAGCTGACACTGACATTGTTACTGCGCAGATTCTGGCTCCAAATGTGCAAGATGGCAGCGTTCGTATCTGGGATATTTTGTCTTCATCTCTGGATAGTTGGAGGAAGTGCAGATGCGTTGTCCATCTTTATTTGCAGTCTATGCTTGTGACAAACCTAAGTTTATATTCGTAAATGTTCATTGTTCAGATTTATTTGGCATTTAAGTTGTGTTCCCTTATGATTCAATTTAAAATGTGAAAAATATGTAGCATTTCAAACCCTGTCGTACGATAACTGAAAAACCAAACCATAAAGAAAAGGTGTTTTTTTCACTCCGTCACTGAGCAAAACTTGGCATGAAAGCAAAACAATAAAATTTCATGTTGTGGTGTAATATGTGTTTGTGCCATAAAACAATCCAATGTTCTCCTGTTAACTTTGACCTGAAACGCCCCATAGAGCCTCACAGTTAACCAGTGCTCTTTATGGAATTCTCGAAAGCTCATTTGATAATTTACTCATAACGAGCTGCTATCCGAGAGTATCTCTGTTACTGTCGACGTGGAAGTGTTGACAGTGACCTGAGGGGATCTAGGGGGAGAGACAGGTGGGCTTCCTCCTTACCTGTGTGATTTTCATTTAGTGGACACTGGCTCCACGGCAGCGGATTTTGGAAGGAGTGAAAGAAATACCAGAGAACCCAGGCCAGGATGGTGTTGTAGAAAATGGCCACCAGGAATGACACCACCATAGAGGCAACACCTACATGTAGGAAATCATGTTGTCAGGAAAAACACTGAACAGCAAGCCTTTCAGCAAGAAAGCAGTGTTTATTAAGCACCTGACAGAGGCAGACATTTATATCGGCATGCTGCTCTTATTAAACGGCACATTGCAACACTTTGCGATGTCCTGTATACCATTTTTAATGGTAAAATAAACGTACATGGTGCTTGGGCATTCCTGTGTTTACCGGTATAAATAGCTGAATAGGTACCCTGTGACTTTTTTTCCCTCTTTGTGCAAATAGAACAATAGCTAATTTCGAATTTGAGCTAATATCATAATTCTTCACATTACACAAACACGGTGGAAATTGATAGATATATATAAATGATAGTGATTAATTGTAACTGTCGGGACATTTTCTGTTAAAGAAATGTGCTCTGAAATGAAGCCAAACATTGCACATATGTGTTAAAGTCACGTACCAAGCCCACCCAGCATTGGTGAGATGGAGTTCCAGACACCGATGCTGCCCTTGCGGAGCCTCTGTCCTATGGCCAGCTCCAGGTAGAGCAGGGGGAGGCCCACGAACACCAGAGCTATCAGGTAGGGGATGAGGAACGCGCCTGAAGACATGAAGTGAACATTAACGTCAGCCGAGTCAACAAACCCAATTGAGAAATTAAACAATACATTTTACGATCAAATGATTTAAATAAACTGAGTGACAACTACTTTTTAGTGATCTTGATCAAGCTATAGTAAGTGACATTTTAGACAATGCTAAGTGACAGTGTAATCACTAGTATCCAAGTTACTAAAAACATAACTGAACCTGAGTCAGGTGATGATAAATATGTATAAAAACAGTATTTAAATCACCACTACCCTTCACTGTTCAGTCACCAAATAATCTGAGGAAGAAATGTGGGCAACTGATTGATGAAGATGAGGTCAAATAGATGCTGGGCTGATTTTGGAGCTCTGCCTGTGGGAGTCTCAGTATCTCAACCTGCAATGTTGATAGACTCAGGATCGTCTGTTTAAACAACCTGACCCCGACCCAGGCGCTTTAGGATTCTGTGGCTTTGGGGCTCCAGATACCACTGACAGCTATGAGGAAGTAGATACTGGAATTCAGTCCTTGGGAGGGAATGATCCCTCAAACAGAGAAAAGGCTCAACATTGTGTGTCCATAGGGACAATGACTGGCCTGACAAACTAATGTACAACCTTTTGCTCTTGGGACATTTTAACTGTGGTCAACATTAAAGCATCTCATGACTGGATGACATTAACATATAAAATCTGTCACATTAGATGTAATTGGTTGAATGTGAAATGTGGAAAATTGAACGTAAAGGCAGCATCTCACCTCCTCCGTATATTTGGCATAGGTAAGGAAAACGCCAAACGTTTCCAAGTCCCACTGCAAAGCCGATACATGTCAACAGGTACTGCGCCTTGTTGTCCCATTGGGGTCTCTCATCTTCCCCGGAGTCCTTTGTTTTACCCATCCTCAGCTGGTTAAAAGCTTCTGTTACAACAATTAAACTCTCTTTAATTCAAACGCCTCAATCAGCTTATATATTTCTTGTAGCCCAGGATCCTCGTCCTTATCTCAGCTCAGTGGGTGTCAGAACAAACGGCTCTTGAGTGGTTCAGTCTAAGTGATGTGCAGTTCTCCCCTCTCGTCCTCTTCTGACTCCCTGCAGGGGGCTTTACTCCAGCGTCCAATCAGATTCAGCTTTGAGTCAGGGATACAGATCTTATTGGTTTTTTATGGTGACTAAGTGGTTCAACCTCCCTGTTTGTTTACAATAGGAATGTGCTAAACCTCAAATTAATGGATAACCTGGTAAATCAACTGTTGGGATGAAGTCATGAAAGTTGTAAGTCTTCAAAGGTTCAGTGTGTCACAATTAGGTAAAAGGGAACTATTGGCAGACATTTTATATAAAGAATCCTTGTGATGTACGGAGGCTGTCCATTTTTCAAAGTAGCCAGACTGGACAAACTAAACACCTTTTGAGTTTTTATGACAACTGAATATGACCACAAGTTCTCTATCATGTTTGGAAGGGGAGGGTGAGCTGAGGGGTATTCAAATGCAACATGCAACTTCACCACTAGATGTCACTAAATTCTACACGCTTAACCTTTCAAATTTAAGGCAACGCGTTTTACAAAATAGAAGATATGAATTAGTAGTAGAATTAGATTGGTGCAGCAAAATAGGGGTGGATCCAGGATTTTTTTGCACTTTCTTTAACATTTTCTTTGATTTATCAAAGAATAATTCATTGATCTTTTTGACAAATATCAGTCATGTTTAGTGGACCAATTTATGAATGTGTGCAATTTGAAGCAGACCCAAAATCTAGTGAATTGAAGTTTCATTTTAGTTTCATGAGGGGACTATTGTGCCTTGGCAGAGGTATATCTCAAAGTGCCACTCTAGTGTTGGTTGTGTGTTTGCATGTGTTGCTACAGTCCAAAGACAGACAGGTTAGATGATTTTGTCATTTGTTTATGCAAAGGAGTTGTCTTTCTATATTTCTTAGACCTGTCATAGTCTCCCAGGCTGTTCATGCTGCAGCTCTCCCTGTGTGGGCAAAAACAAGGAAGGTACAAACTTTTTTTGACTGATTCAAAATCTGCAAAAGGGCACCTGACCTTTGTTTTGAGGCAATTTTTCTTGAGTGATTGTGCTTCCTACATAAAGAAGAACCTTTTACTTTTTACCAACTTTTACTAACTACTGGTTTATGTGGAAAACTTTACTCCTCCATGGGAGTAAAGTTGGATTAACACCTGCAGCATCTGTAAATCTCTTCCTTTTGAATTGATACAGTTCTGTTTCTGCCACCTGCTGGTGTAAACATGTTCCTGCAAAGCCTCAATATTGTGTGTGTGGATGTCTATCTATAGTTATGAGGGACAATTTTGGTTCAATGCCATCATTGTGAGGACATTTTGACTGGTCATCACAAATTCAAAGGGCTGTTTGAGGGTTGAGACTTGGTTTTACGGTTAGAATTAGGTTCTGGTTAGGGTTAGGCATGTAGTTGTGATGGTTAGGGTAAGGGGCTAGGAATTGCATTATGTTGTGTCCTCACAACTATAGAGAGACATGCATGTGTGCGTGTGTGTGTGTGTGAGTGGCAAGTGCGATAAGAAATGAAAAAAAAATTGTAGTTTGTAAATACGTTTATTATACATAATCATAAACAAGCAATATGCAGAAACGACAAAATGAAATAAAAAAACTATATTTCAACAAAATGTGTAGAAAGTTTTAGATGCTGACATATTTCACAGATGTTATTCACGTAAAAAGTTAACTTATGAAAGAACCAACAAATTAAATAACAATGCATTTTGTTCTATTCTAAAACATGATGTCCGCTGTAAGACAATTTTGTTTGATTTTCAGGAAGCAGTGTTTTTTCTGCAGCGAACAAACACCAGTTTACATACTGCATACACAGGCACCATCAGACTGGGGACTCCTGCCAAGAGAAATATGGCTGCATTGATCCACGAAGGGTACGGCACTGATGCCAGAGCTGGAAACTCCTTCTGTAAAACATAAATAACATGATAGGTAATATTTAGTAAAAGCAGTATATTCATTTTATATATATACTTAAACAAAAGGGTAGAGGTAAAAAAGGATGATGATGAAATCAAAAGTTTAGATCACAGATTAGTGTTGTGAGTTTGTGCACGTACAGAACTTGGGTCCCAGACCAAATAGGTGAGTTCCTCTTGAGCTTGGATCACCAGGTAGAAAACCAAGATCACCAGGATGATAAGAGGACTGACGAACCTCCATGACACCTGCCAGAAGATGCCGGGCTTGTGTCCGATCATGAACTCCACGTCCTCATTGAACCTGCCACACGACAGGGTGTAGATTATGTATCACAGACTTATGGTAAAATAGATATAGCACCAATAAATGGTACAGTAGTGGGCTGAAGGGCAGAGGGCAACTGAATATTAGTGTGATTTATGTGACAGTGGATCCTTTTCATATTATACATTTTACTACATACATCTTTTTCAATTGCTATAATAAAACAATTGTATAACACAGCTTTAACTAAATACATTAATATGGACTATAGTGCAGTGCTCATTCTAAACCTGCCTGTTTGAAATGGGCTGTTTTCTTGTCCTGTGTCAATTCTCCTGAGCTACTTCAGAATTATTCCTTGTCATTAATGAGTCCTCCTCAAACATGTACTGTCACCTTTTTATTGTTTGTGTTCAGAGCTGTTTATAAACAGTCCATGGTGCAGAGTGAAGTAAACTTTGTGTTCATCCTACCTGGTTTATCTGTGATTCAGAGGATTGTAGTCATTTTTTTTCATAAAATAAAACAGAATTTACATTATTACTATAAATTTGAATGAATAACTTAACTGATGTTATTTTTTCATACATGTCTGTTTCTCCAGAGGTCTGTTAAGCAATCAACTCAATCTTCAGACTCAATTTTTAGAAATATTCACAACTTTTCAAAGTAAAAGCTTAATTATAAACAAAGATAAACAGTTGGCGAGATATTCATTCCACATACAGACAGAAATCAGTAGGTAGATATTTCATTAATTTTGAGAACGAGTGTGGCTTGTAATGTGGACATTTTGCAGTAGGCTGTACAGTATAATAAAATAGAGGATGTGGGAGGATGTGCACCAACCTGTCTATGCCATAGATGTGAACCACAGCGATCAACTCAAACAATCCAATAGTCAGAAGTGGAACTGATCCAGCAAAATTGTCGAAGAGCGTTACCCAGTAAAACCCTGAATTCTGCGCAAACAGGAGCGAGATGACGAAGGCGACAGCACATGTTGTTCCTGAAACACACAAGAAAGGCAAGCACGTGTTAAAACGGAGTGCAGAGAATCTGTTCATCTGCGGTTGCACAGCTGACTTGTAGACTGTTTTCTTTTAAACTAAAACTCAGAATACCAGTTAGGGCTTCTTGGGGCCATTTTTGAGGAAGCATATGCAGGTCCTTTAAGGGGACCACCACTCCTTCAATGTTGCCAAACAGGGTTGAGATCCCCAGGCAGAGGAGCATGACGAAAAAGAGGACAGACCAGACTGGGGAACCAGGCATCTTGGTGATGGCCTCTGTAAACACAATAAAGGCCAGACCTGTTCCCTCCACTCCCTGGACAAACGCACATCAGTCACAATGCAGATAAGAGCTAACAACGACAACAACTGAGGAACCTGATAGATATTAGATATGTTACCTCACTGAGAAGCGTATGCATGTCACACGTTTTGATGTCCAGTCCAAGAACAACGTCAGGATGGGAGCTGTTGAGGTGAATTAACGCTGCCTCGTAGTTGCTTGGAGTGATGTTGTCCTCAGGAAGATTGAATACGTTTAATAAGGTCATGATGTTTCTGAAAAAAAGTACGTCACGGATTTGTAACCTGGCATTCCTGGAGTTAATATAACATGTCTGATTTTTTTAATGAGCATTGTTGATGTAGTGTCTTTTTTATCCTATATCATATCCCACCCTATATCCAATCCTACCTTGTCCTATCCTATATCCGATCCTATCTACTATTCTATCCTATCCTATCCTGTCCTGTCGTTACCTCTCCTATCCCATCACATATAAAAAACTGTATTTTGAATGTTATTTATCTAAGAGTCTTTTAACACATTTGTATTTTTACAGTAGAAAGAAACCATTTGATCTAATTCCCCTGTTTAAACTTGTGTTTTGATGTCTTCTGTTAGTGTAAAAGTGAAATTGTGATTTGTCAAGGCATTATGACCTTGAGCTTTATGATCAATTTAGTGGGTAGACCAAAAGAGGATTGTTTTGATTCAGACAAGTGGCTAGGATTAGGCATTATGGTTGAGTGATTAGGTTGAGGGACAGGAACCCATATTTTGTGAGGACTCACCGATACAATGTACTCACTTACTGATACAGTTGTCGTATTTCTCAGTGGCCCTGAAGCCGATGATGGTGTAGGTGACCGTGGCAGCGTAGATTGAGGTCGCACCAGTTATTACTGTCAGGATCACGGCATCTTGCATGCAGTTGTTGCTTGGAGAAAGAAAATAAGCAAAAGATTCAGGACACATATTATTTCTAACAAAGGTTGCTACCTGTTTCAACTTCTTTAAAATGTCTCTTACTGAATAGGGTTGTAGCTTGAGAAGGAGATGAGGCCTCCCCACGCTATGCTGAAGGCGTAAAAGACCTGGGCACCTGCATCCAGCCATGTCGTCGGGTTCATCAGCTCATTAACCTGCAGGAGGGAAGCACATGTTACCGTCCGTCTTTCTCTAATGAGGTAAATAATTAACCTTTATTTCTCAAACGTGATTTGAAGCATACGTCTGGTGTGAAGAGGAACTTAATTCCGCTCAGTGCTCCTTTGAGAGTCAGTCCTCGGACCAGGAAGATAGCCAGCACTATGTACGGCAGGATGGCAGTGACGTACACTGCCTGAGGTCATGACAAGATATAAAAATGGTAAATATAAAATAATGTTGACTCATTCAACCATAGTGTTTAACGGCAGATTCAACAAACCTTGCCTGATGTGCCGATCCCCCGTATGTAGCAGATACAGATGAACGTCCAGGCAGCGAACAGGCAGACTACCATGGGCCAGTGGATTCCTCCTGACTCAGCTATAGAGGTTGTAGTGTTCAGTGTCACTCGGTAAAAGTAGTAATCCACAGGGGAGCTCTCTTGACACTCGGGTACAAATTCTGTGGAGGCAAAAAACAGGCCTCTGCAAATGTGTGTGGAGTTTGGGGTAATTGCCGTGCTTGAGCATGTGTGTGTATTCTGTAATACCTGTCCTGTTTTCATTGAGAGGACACTGGGTCCAAGGCAGCGGGCTTTGAAAGGAATTGAAGAGATACCATAGGATCCAGGCTATTAAGGTGTTGTAGTACAGTCCAACCAGGAAGGACACCAGCATGGAGGCGATACCTGAGAAACAACATCATTTACTGTCATAAAACATTCATCAGGAAGCCAGAGAATCACTTTAGCTCCAGAGCTTGGTTTACTTACCAATACCAGTCAGATAAGGGCTGATGGACCTCCACACTCCCACACTGCCTTTCCTCAGACGCTGGCCGATGGCGAACTCCAGCAGCAGGAGCGGCATTCCCTCCAGCACCAGCAGAATGAGGTATGGTATCAGGAAGGCACCTGGAAAATGTATGCCATTAGTGGTGGGTGGGCTGTGGTTCCTCTACTAATCAGAGGGTGTGTGTTCGATACCCGGCTCCTCCATTCTTTGTGCCGAAGTGTCCTTGGGCAAGATACTGAACCCCAAATTGCTCCTGACAGCTGTGCCAGCAGTGTGTGAGTGCACGTGTGATAGCGAGAGTGCTGCACATAAAAGCACTGAATCAATGTGTGTGAATTGCAAAACTAAACTGTAAATCTGCTGGTCATCAAGACTAGAAAAGTTATACTAAGGCCATTCAGCATTACATTTTCACACAATATAAAAATATAACTTAATTCATATTTTGAGTTATCATTCAAAATGTGGTAAAAAACGTATTTTTTTTCAGCTAAATCTAAATATTGTCCAATGGAGTGACTGTCAAGCACGGTCCCATAAATTACATTTTTAATATGATGAAATGTTAATAAATATCTATCCAGTATGATACGATATCCTTATTTTAAATCAGGCAATTCCACTATGACACATTTTTGGAAAACTATGCAAACATGTCTCGTAAGGTCTGACACAGAAAGCTGTGACATTTTATTGTTTTTAAATTGCAATAATTACATGAATTAATATATTATCTGTTGTTTTAGCAGAAAATGTTCAGGCCAAAGGTTATAAAATGTCATGAAAATAAGTGTAAAAATTGATTTCACCTTTTTCATGCATTGAAATGAGTGTGAGTACTTGACTGTGACTCCTCTCACTCTCGCCTCACTTCAATAACCATGTCTGTCCCTGAGTTTGACATAATACTCTGACAGACACACTTACTAACTATACGCTGCCATCTGCTAGTTACCAAGTGGAACATATCAAGCCTTTTGTAAGAAATCTTTGCCTTTTATTTTGACAGTAATTTAGTTTTTAGTCACACGAAAATTGTACAGTTGTGGTTTTACCATGTTAGATATATTTCAAAAATATGTTATATTTTAACTTTTAAAGACCCTGAGACCATCCTACATGGCTTCATCTCATTATATTTGGATTATTCCAACAGAAGTTTTACCTGCCTCAACCAAATATCTATTGAGTAACTCCAAACTGTACAAAGTTCAGCTGAGACCTGACCTTGGCCCCTTGACATTGGCTCCTCTTACGTTGTAGTATTGATTTTACTGATTGCTCTTTCGGTTCTTTAAGGCCTCCCTCCACATTATATATCAGACCTTGTAGTACCTTACGCACCTACAGTACATACCTTGAGATCCTCAGGCAGAGATTTATCAGATTTTACTTAAGTTTTAATTTTCTTTGAGCATCTATATAACTGTATTCTCTTAAATATGATATTTTTATGACTCGATTTAGTTTCCTGCCTTGTGATGCACCTATAATACATATTTTGTAAGTGTATAATGAGGTGTTTTATTTGTATTTATTTGTTTTTATGTTATTTTGAAAGAAAAATAAATATATATCTGGTCTTGTAACTTAAATCTTATGTTAAATTAGTATAGGTTTCAACAGTCTTAAAATGCTTAAGTAGGCAAACAGCTTGGTTATTGAACAAAAGGTTTAGTCCAGTCTGTTAATAATGCGATAGCCCCACCCAGTCTTTCCCCTCGTCTGTTTGTAGTTCGTGGGCGGAGTTGGGTTGGTTGTTTGTTACCTGATATCTCTGTGTAGAGGTGACTGTCTTACTGCCTCTGTGGGTCTCTCTCCTCTCTCTCATATCTGGACTCTTAACATCCTCCCCAGCCTGCCCCCTTTGTTTGTTTGGTTCAAATTATCTTAAAATACCCCATAAACTAAATGTTGTTCTCATTTGCTGTGTGCTAATCTGTGTATACACTTAAGTTAAAATTGTAAAAAAAAATGTACGCCAGTGTTTTTTTTATTGTATAACCCCTGGCAGAGAGCTTGTTAATAATAATCATGGTGATGATGATAATGTTGAAACCTTATAACATTATATACTATAATGTAGATTTATTCATATTTTGGCTGCCAGGCCAGTGAAAATATACAAGGAAGTGGTAAAACTCTGATCAACTGGCCGAATGTGACAATGGGGAGAGAAAAGTTATGTTGGACACTTAAATCAAAAGCAGTGGCCATGTGAGTCCAATGATCCCATCTACGTTAATGAAAACATGTGACATCGACTGCACTTCTGTCCATCCTGGGAGAGGGATCCCTCACATGCAGCTCTTTTGAGGGTCTCTACATATTTCCCCCCCTGTGTGAACAGTTTTTTGGGTAGTTTTCTCATGTTGAGGGTGCTGGTCAGAGGAAGTCGCACCTTCGTGAGCCCTATGAGGCAAATTGTAATTTGTGAATATGGGCTATACAGACAAAACATGTTTGATTGGTTGAACACATCATTGATATGCCTTCGTGATATTCTGACATGGGTACTAAAAAACAAAGATTCACTAGTGATGTGTTTTTTATCTACATATCATTTTTATGGATATCTAAGCTTAAAGAAGATTCTGGGCCCCGTACATATGGCCATGTTGTGGATTTACCACTGTTGTACAATATATTTTTTGTTACATTTTCCTATTTGTAAAAGGCATCAATGTCAACATTCAAGCAATATTTACAACAATGAAATTTGGATTTTTGCTTTTTTTTAATAACACTGAAGTGAAATCACCGTACATCCCTCTCAGTCCACAAAACCACCCAGATTGAATGAATATTGTGCTATATTTTACATTTTACCTTCACAAAGCTGTTTTTCAATTGAGTTGTTTAACAACATAATATTACATTACAGTACTGTTGATTCCCTGTAATGCATTTCTGCTGCAGTTATATATAATAATAATTAAAAAAAAATTAGATTTCAACTTTCCACATCCATGTCATGAGCATCAGATAACGCTTTAAACATCTAGTTTAAATAAACAATAAGTTCTGCTCTTAAATGATCTCATCTCCTTTGGCTTCATCCAGATATTTTAGAGGCACAATGACTCCCTTCACACAGGTCATTTAAAAAACAAGTGTGCACACACGACTGGTGATTGTTTTGAAAGTGTGAGGGTTCACAGTTCACATAGTATCACCACCGTAACCCTTTAAAGTCTGGTAACGTTGTACTGCTAAGTTCGGTCCCTCCAGTGAAAGACCAAACTGATACTTAGTCCCACCATGAGACGTCCTCTAACCACGCTCATCTTCGCTTACCCCCTCCGTGACTTTGACACAAGTAAGGAAATCTCCACACGTTGCCGATCCCAATGCAGAAGCCCACGCAGGTCAGGATGTACTGGGCTTTGTTGTCCCACTTGGGCCTGTCACTGTCTTCTTCCTCCATTCTCTCCAGATCCTTATAGTTGGGGATCCGCAGATCCAGTCCCGGGTTAGGAAGCACCAGTCTCATGGCGACCACCAGTCTCTAAGTGCTCGAGATGGGAGATGTGAACACTGGCGTTCTTGGAAGTCAAAGTGGCCGCTTGGAGCGTGCACTTAGAAAGCTTGAGGCATGTTTATGATCTTTTACTTTATCTGTCGCAGTTCAGATTAGCTAGTGCACAGTCAGTACTTCTATTTTATATCACCAGTTGTTGCTCGAACAATTCTATGAACACGTGGGCAGGACTTCTAAATATAGAGAGCTCACCAAATGAACTTTAACTGTACAGCGGAGGCTCTCTCTCTCTTTCTGAGCGGAGTTTCGCCTGGAGTTTGAGTTTAAACCTCCAGATACCTGTGAACCTGCCTTGTCACTGTATTTATGAACTCATTCAAAATGAACAGGATGGTGGGTATTTCATGATGAAACAAAGTGCATATTCAGTTACTACTCAAAACTGACACTAAACACTGTTTCCAGTTGTCCTTTGCTAATAATTGATGTGTGAATAATCTAATAACAGTTTCCACTTTGACATCTGTTAACATAGAGATGTACACACTTTTTTGGTTGATGGTATCGATTTTGGTCATAGACTGTACTATGTAAATGATGCTGATGTTATTAACAAGGCCGCATCACAAAGCATACAATGCCCCAGGGCCCCCAGATATCCAGGCTTCCCCAAGAAGTTCCAGTCTTGGTTCACCACTGCTATGTTTGCGTATATTTGCAACCGTCCCCTCACTGTGTAAAAACGTTATGTCCTAGTCCAGACACTGGTTTGTGCTCTGAGCCGGCTGATGCTTGGACGCTCCCTCACCCTTGTTTTAAATTACTCTGCTTTTATAGTGGAAAAAGGCTGAATAGCCGACACATCCCAGTCTTGAACTGTGATAAGGAGCTTTCTCCAGTATTTACACTTTTTCAAGCTTATAAAGGTGAGAGCCAATACCTCGACTGGAGGCCTTAATGTTCATGTACTATACAAAAAAAGTTCAGGAGAAGTTAAGGAAACTTATGAACGATGAATTCCGTGCTGTGTTCCTCGTATACTTCCTTCTTAATGAAAGTATAAATAATGCATTTGACTAATTTCTGCTGTAATGATATGACAACACCTAAAAAGAACTAGTTTCTTCTCTAATACCAGTTTTCCTTGACGTATGGATCCTGCATTGAATACTCCATGACTGTAACTCCAGTATTTTTCCATCCTGTTGTAAACATAGACCAACCCCTCTTGTATAGCTACGTTTATGACAGAGGTTCACATCTCCTTCCTGGACTGAGCTGAAGCTTTTTCCCCCGGGGACGACCCTGCACCCAGTAATTGTTCAATCGGTAACTTATAAGACGCTTATGGGGCAGTTTATTTCAAAGTCCCCTCATTACATAACGTCATTCATTCCTCCTGTGTACCTTCATATTAGTGCCAGTATCAAGTAATTTATTGTTATATTAAGAGAATCAAAGTGCCGTGTTCAGTTTATAATATGAGGTTTTATAATACAGTTATATAAACTGTAATGTTCTTTGTTTTTTATCATTTGAGACATCCCACATACTGCATTTTATAACATTTAAGAGCATATTCTAAAACACAATTGTCTTTTTTATTTATTTTTCATAATTTAAGAAAACTACTTGAAGACTCCCAGACTCTAGATAACGTCACAGTCTCCTACTTCTGAAATCACCCTAGAATACGTTTAAAATGATGATATAACCGTTCACGATACAGTAGCACATGGACAGGTCAGTAAATTATAGGAAGCTTACTCCTGCTCTTATTGCTATTTTTGTGAATCATTAAAGGACAATGGTTTGCCACCAAATGAACAAGAGGCAAAGTTCAATCTGGTTGGAACCACTTCAATAAAAGTGATAAGTTGCAACGGTTATTTTCTTGCATACTCAATCAGCTAATACAGACTGCTGATGGATCCATATCAGTCATATTTGATTATGATGGCAAAATTGTATAAGCAGTCGAAGTCAAAGACTAAAATAGAACTCAGTGGAGTACATACCTCTGCCCAGGCCCAACAGCCCATTTAAAGTCACTAGATCCAGATTTTTATTTGGATCTGCACCAAATTGTGCACACTCATAAATACCAGTCCACTAAACATGCCTAATGTATTTGTTTTGAATCAAGATCCATGAATTAGTGTTTGACAAATCAAGAAAATGTCAAAAATGCTGTTTCTTCCAATGCTAAAGTAAGTGACAGAAATGTCCTGGATCCTTACCCTGATCTGAATCCGCACTTTTAATGGGGTTTTCCTTGATAAAAGCTGCATCCTTCCGGTAAGGTTAATAGAAATCTGTCAAGTAGTTTTTGTGTAATGCTGCTTACAACAAATGAACAGACAGGGGTTAAAACATGGAATTCAAATTTATTTTACTTGTAGAGCGCCAAATCTTCACATACATTATCTCAAGGCACTTTACATAGTGAGGTCAAGACCTTAAAATATATAGTATAACCTCCTTTTTTGAATAGATCACTATACTGTAGCAAGAGGAGTGTTATGAATTAAGATATTTATTACTGCACAGGTAGTGTTCTGTTAATATTACCACAGTTAAACAGCCTGTCATATTTCAGTACTCTCCTCTGCCTCTATCAGATGCAGAGTTCACTGCAAAATATGTTGTGCTTTTCTTCATCTGGTTCACTTGACCTTACTACCCCCTCTCCTGTCCACTTTGCTACACTACATCTTCTGCATAATAAAAACAGGCACTGTATTTAAAGATGGACGACATGATTGCGCCTTAAAATTGAAGCCAAACCGCACCACCTGGTGGCTGAATGCAGTAATTGTCATAAATCCTACCTCCTCCATGTTCGTGAATATTGGGAAATGCAGCAAACAAAAAAATGTAAATGTTTTTTCCATTTTTCCAGAAAGTTCGGTTCTAATTAGTTATTTGATTTAAAAAAAACAAAAAAAACATGTAGTGAAATGTCACAATTAATGGCCGAGACTGACTCTCGATTGGCCGTGTACTGTGCAGACTATGTCTCCAAATGTGCAGTTGGCGGCGTTCGTGTCTGGGATATTTAGTCTTCTTTTGTGGATAGTGGGATGAGACAGGGTGGAGACACGTCATGCATCATAACTTACAGTCTGTGGTTTAAACAATTACACTGTGTGGTTAGGTCCACACCAGACAGACAACACCAGAGTGACGTTCAAACAGCAAATGCAGTTTATATACCAACTGATGCGTTACCTCAAGTCACCTGGTCTCCTTCTGTTATTCGGTTAGTGTTACTCTTTATCCAAATAAGGCTACTGTATCTAAATAGAGGTTTGAGTCAGCGCTTCATTAGTTCTATTTCCAGGGTTCGTTTACGCGCAATTTACACAATTTACCCATTTTCAGTACAAAACTTTTTATTTGCAGTATTCCTTTTTCTTTCTTATGTAGACATGTTTAAACGGTGGAGGATACTTCCCTTTTTTTATATACAGTTATATAAGTTATACTGTAAAGTCAAAATTATTTTACAGTGAAATCAAAATTATTTCAACAGCAAGTTATACACAGTATAATATGCCCTGCTTTAAACACTATTAGTAAAAAGCATGCATGGATGGAAAACTAAGTCAGTTTTGTATTAAAGGGAAGAAAAGTCTAAAACAACAAGAAATCATATCTGTGTGGAGAGAAGGTATAGTCATACAGAACCATAAAGCTGCACAAAAGATCAGCAGGAATATTACAACTCTACTGTTGTGTGTCAATAAAACATCGACATACGTAAATATAAAAGAAAAGCAAGTATTGATGCAAATAGACAAAACACCGTTCATATATTTAAACAAGACAAATTAAACAATCTTGCATCTTGCATTCTGAAGCGTCTGACTTAATCATTTGAGGTCATTTACGGGCTAAGTTTTTCTTTGGATACACTTCTTTTCTTGCAGCAATTAAGAACCAGTCTACACACTGCATACACAGGCACTGCCACGCTAGGGACGCCTGCCAATAGAAAGATGACTGCATTGATCCATGAAGGGTAAAGTGTTGGCACCAGAGAGGGAAACTCCACCTACAAGACACAAAGCATTGGAGTTATTGTATTTGGCATGACAAAGCAATGAGGGAACATTGTGTCTGTTTGTCTGTCTGTCTGTCTGCGTCCGTCTGTGTCAGCATCTGTGTCTGTCTGTCCGTGTGTTTGTGTATTTCCTTACAGCGTTTGGGTCCCAGACCAAATAGGTGAGTTCCTCTTGAGCTAGGGTCACCAGGTAGAAAACTAAGATCACCATGACGATTAGGGGACTGATGAACCTCCATGACACCTGCCAGAAGATGCCGGGCTTACGTCCGGTCATGAACTTAAAATCCTCATTGAACCTGCCACACAGGAGGGTTTTAATAAAAATGTTGAAATACAATTTGCAATCCTGTAACACATGACCTCAGTAGGTCCACTGTCCAAATCAGATTTTGCTGAGGCTATTACTCTATAGTCATTTTACAAACAATATCAACATGTAAAGCAAACACACAAAAAGATGACGTGTTGCAAAGATAGTTCGAAAGCTATCTTACCTGTCTATGCCGTAGATGTAAACAACAGCTATCATCTCAAACAATCCAGTGGTGAGAAGTGGAACTGATCCGGCAAAACTGTCGAAGAGATTGACCCAGTAAAGTCCTGAAGGCTGCGCGAACAGGAGGGTGATGAGGAAGGCGACAAAACACGTTGTGCCTGAAACACACAAAGAACAAAACCAAGCATGATGTTTCTTTAGTAGATGGAAAGCTGAAGAACCGGCTGAGTGGACTGTTAAGATCAGGTTACCTGTCAGTGCTTCATGGGGCCAATGTTTAGGGAACACGTGCAGGTCCTTTAAGGGGACCACCACCCCTTCAATGTTGCCAAACAGGGTCGAGAGGCCCAGGCAGAGCAGCATGAGGAAGAGGAGGACAGACCAGACTGGGGAACCAGGCATCTTGGTGATGGCCTCTGTGAACACAATAAAGGCCAGACCTGTTCCCTCCACTCCCTGGACAAACACACATCAGTCACAATGCAGATAAGAGCTAACAACGACAACAACTGAGGAACCTGATAGATATTAGATATGTTACCTCACTGAGAAGCGTATGCATGTCACATGTTTTGATGTCCAGTCCAAGAACAACGTCAGGATGGGAGCTGTTGAGGTGAATTAACGCTGCCTCGTAGTTGCTTGTAGTGATGTTGTCCTCGGGAAGATTGAATACGTTTAATAATGTCATGATGTTTCTGAAAACACACGTCACAGTTTACTAACCCTGCATTTGTTGTCGTCTTACATAGTCTCCGTCTTCTTCTTGGCAACTTTATTCTCTCTGGCGCTGCATTTCTGCAGGACTGAGCACCGGCTAATGACTTATTGTGTAACTCAAAACTGTCAATGATGAACTAAAACAGATGGACTAAAACAGCCTTTTGAACAATTGCCAAAAATCTTATCAAATAATTCCTATTTCCCTGTTTATCTATGATGATTTTCTATGTTGCAACACATTACCTGAGGAAACATTAAAGAATAGGTTCAGATTTTTCAGGTCTATCTTAATACAATATTAAAAGGCCCATATAAAAAAAGAAAAAATCTATTGCTGACTGTAATCTTTTCTCCTGTCGATACTAACTGTGGAGTGACCCCTTTCTTGTGTCACTCTTAAATATAGACACCATCTGTAGACCTGGTTTAGCGCATTAATGTGATTTGAAATATTGTACAGCTTAAGCCAATATGAGGCTTAATCAGACTGACTTGGCCAAAACCATTGAGTAGTTTAAAAAAAATAAGAACTCTGGTATACAGCAGTTATAATGTTAAATTAAGCATGTTAGCGTGCCCACAATAATGAAATATTTTATCATACATATATAGTCATTTGAGTAAAACAAGTGCATTGTTATTTTTTTTTTTACCATAATCAAACATCCAAAAGCTCTGCTTGACTCTTTCCTTGATATTAACGGTACTCACTCACTGATACAGTTGTCATATTTCTCAGTGGCCCTGAAGCCGATGATGGAGTAGGTGACCATGGCAGCGTAGACTGAGGTGAAGCCAGTTACCACAGACAGGATCACAGCATCCTGCATGCAGTTGTTGCTAAGGAAAACAGACACAAGCTCATCAGGTCTGACAAAAACATCTCCTTATATTAATTAAACTGAGCTAAATAAGTCTTAAATTGCGATGTGGTTATTTAACACAACAGGTCTTCTCAATGTCTCTTACTGAACAGGGTTGTAGCTTGAGAAGGAGATGAGGCCCCCCCATGCCAAACCAAAGGCGTAAAAGACCTGAGCCCCTGCATCCAACCAGGTCATTGGTTTCATCAACTCCTCCAGCTGCAAGAACGAGGTATACATAGTGATTTGGGTTTGACCTGTGAGATACAACTGTTTTTTGTTTTTTTTGTGTATCAATATTTGAAACATACGTCTGGTGTGAAGAGGAACGTAAGTCCGCTCAGGGCTCCTTTAAGAGTCAATCCTCGGATCAGGAAGATGGTGAGCACTATGTACGGCAGGATGGCTGTGACGTACACTGCCTGAGGTCATGACAAGAAAACATGGAGTAATTGATCATGGAAATCAGTCTGAAGTATTTTCAGTAATACAGAATAAATGATTTTTTCTTAAACCCTTCCCCAAGACATCAATCTAGGCGCGAGGCTTCTCAAGTATAGGATTCCATGTTTAAAGCAAAGTGCACTGCATAAAAATAATGTTTCACAAGTTTGGAAGTTTGGTTTTGTCTATTTTTTTCAAAAATAAGAATACTAACTTTTTGCCTGACCTTAATCTTGGGGCGTAAAATAATCTTTTACAGGGTTCAGGGGTCACTGAGTCAGCTGGAATTTTCAACCAACTCAGGAAGCTAAACTTAGCTTGAAGTTATGGTTGGTAAGGTGCTTTTTAAAAATCGTATTTATTTAAATCATCTTCTCTTCCCAATCAATACATCAAGTTGTCTGTGGCCCTCGCAGGACTGTAATGAACACAATCGATCATGTAATTGGGACCAAATTATATCTGTTGCTCAGCGATCTTGCTGTCGGCTCCACCCTGCCCGTATTCTCACTGCACGTGATCGGACTCTTCAGCCAGAGAGACGCACAGCGCTGAAGCACAGGTGATAGCCTGAAGTTAGCGACCGAGTTATGAAAGAATTTGCTTCAAGCTGTTGTCAGGCAGAGCACGTTCATGTGTTTTGGGGGCGTGGCTGTGACGAATGGGCCTCTGGGAGTGGATGGGATGTTTCGGTTGCATATTTTCAAAGAGTAGCCAGCTTTTGCTTCAGGATTAATAACCTTATCTTTAATTGTCTAGCTATCTACAGCTGATATCTGCTGGCAGCAGCTGTCTCAATGGCAGACTTGAGAAGCCTGCTTTTATCTACAACCATCTATCTCTCATCATACTCATTTAGAGAGGTATGATGGATTTCAAGTACATTCCACTGTTCTCATTGAGACTAGAAAGTTATAGAGGTTTGCTAAGGCTAATAGAACAGTTTCAACCAACCTTGCCAGAAGTGCTAATCCCCCTTATGCAGCAGATAGCGACTATTGTCCAGGCAGCTAACAGGCACAGGACTATGGGCCAGTGGATTCCTCCTGATTCAGCGATAGAGGCCGAACTATTCAGAGTCACTCGATAAAAGAAATAATCCACTGTGGAGCTCTCTTGACACTCGGGTACAAATCCTGCAGGGACAAAACAATGTACATGCACAATTCAGCCACTTTTTACTGTGCATGCATTATAAATGTATGTATATTCAAATACCTGTCCTGTTGTCATTGAGAGGACACTGGGTCCAAGGCAGCGGGCTTTGAAAGGAATTGAAGAGATACCATAGGATCCAGGCTATTAAGGTGTTGTAGTACAGTCCAACCAGGAAGGACACCAGCATGGAGGCGATACCTGAGAAACAACATCATTAACTGTCATAAAACGTTCATCAGGAAGCCAGAGACTAACTTTACCTCCAGAGCTTGGTTTACGTACCAATACCAGTCAGATAAGGGCTGATGGACCTCCACACTCCCACACTGCCTTTCCTCAGACGCTGGCCAATGGCGAACTCCAGCAGCAGGAGCGGCATTCCCTCCAGCACCAGCAGAATGAGGAAGGGGATCAAGAAGGCACCTGGTAAACATATGGGATCAGTGGTTTGAATTTTGGGATTTTACCCATTAAGTCTGTAAACATTATGTCAATCGATCATTTTAGGCCATTTATCCATGGGCTTGATTGCGGTGGCTAGATATTGGTGGCCCATACAGCCCTTTCCCCCCGAGCAGTGTTTTCCAGCTCCTCCTGGAAGATCCTGAGGAGTTCAGAGTCCAGATGAGATACATCATCTCAACAGAATGTTCTTGGTATAAGCTCTCCTACCAAGTTGATGAGCCTGGAAGACCTCCAATAGAAGCTGTGCTGGATGCATCCTAATCAGATGCCTGAACAATCTCAACTGGCTCCTTGTGACACAAAGGAGCAGTGGCTCTACTCTAAGCTCCTTCTGGATGTTAGAGCTCCTTACCTCCTCTCTACCACAGGGCCCAGCCACTCTGTTAAGAAAACTGTTTTAAAACAGAAACGTAGATCGACGAGCAAATCAAAAGGGTTCCAGTTCAACTCTCAAACCTTCTTCCAGTACTATGCCTGCTGCTTAAGTCCCAGTCCACTCTTCCTGCACTAGTGAACAAGACCATGAGATACCTTAACTCTTTTACTTCATTCCAACCCAAATGGAGTAATCCAACAGTCTCCGGCAGAGAGGCCTTAGATTTGGAGCTGCTGTCTCTCATCAGCCCCTTCAGACTCTGCTACCCTGGTGCATGTGGAAGGTCACGGTCAAATGAAGCCAACAGATGAACTTGAGGTCTTGTGCTGATTGTTAAACTTGCTAAACGAAGCTGTCGATCATGGTTTGTTCATTTTGAACATATTTGTTATTTAGTTGCATGTGCGAGTGATTTAAGAGAACTTTTCATCACCATTGTGCTGATGTTCTAAGATGTTGGACACAGGACATGTAATTATTCTGATAAGATCTTGCCTGTGGGAAAGTGGGCAGGGTTAAAAAATGACATGTTTATATAATATGTTAATGATAGCTAATAGCTAATAAATAACTTGTATATAATATCAGTTATGTTTTATCTATCATATAAACTCAAAGGTGACAGATTTGTTTTTACAAAAACCTGTGAACGGCAACATTTATGCAATTTGTAATATGATTTAGTGAGATTTTGTTTTACAGAAAAATGTTAAAATATAATTTTTAAGCTCGTAAAGCAGACTTAACTCTATCATTGGTGTTGTATTGTAGCCCATGTGTCATTGTATCATCACATTACTGCAGCTGATGACATGGACTTTGGACAGTGGTTTGAGAGTCACAGTAAAACAACAGTTCATAGTTTTAAAAATGTTCATGTCTTTGTCTCATGCAGAGTTCTAAAAGAATAGCATTGACCCACTTAACACACACACACACACACACACACACAAACATTCACACACAAGCCAATGTGCATGTGACCTGTGTTTGGCCCGAATGTCAAGCCAAAGTTTAGTCATTACCTCAGAGGACCTCATACTTTTAAGAATCACTCTGTCTTGAATAAGTGATATATTTAACTTTGTTTATTTTGTCTTCAGGCTCAAAGGACAAGTGATTTTGGTTAAAGTAAAATAGATAAGTTCACTGTTCAGATATTTGGCAATAGCTCTGACCCTTCTTAGTCCTCTCAGAAACAATTTCTGTGCTGCAAAATCATATATGAAATTTACTATAGGTGCCTGGTTATGTTTTAAAATGGGGGAGCATACTTGGAAAGCTCCATAAAGGGTGGTCTGGGGATCCTCTCCTTTAAAAAACAACAACCTGTGATTTAAAACAAATTACATGTATTTTTACACCACAGAACTACAAGGATTACCTCAAGAATCGCCCTTTAGTCTAGATTAGTTGCATTAAGCCTGCCATCAAAATCAAATCAACAACCGATTGGGTGGATCGGGACAGGAGATGTTTTCGAGGAATGGCTATTATAATATTAAAACATTATGTAGCCTGAAATGCTGGTATACTGGTTCACTATATAGAGATATAAATTACTTGAACTAGTTACGAGTTAAAATTAGTTTAAGACATCTTCAACGTCCGGCTGAGTAATAAAACGCAAATGTTTTGTTGTTTATCAATTGTTTATCTTTCTTGAAGAATTAAAAGCCACAATCTGCAGTCAAGAGCAAAAGTCAGTCTATTAACTTGTGACATTTATCGTGATAATTATCGATATGGACTGATATCAACATTATTATCTGGATCTAATTTTTGACTGTATAGCCTCTACCCTACTCTACAACAGTGGCATTTATAATCATAATTAAAAGCATGTAATCTTTACCTACATTATTTTCAGTCAAAGGTTGTTTTAATGTACAACTTAGAATGTGACTTTTGCTCCTCAAGACTTATAGGGCATTAGACCTGTAAAAGACCTCTTTACTGCAAACTTGCACCTTTCATTAAGTCTTTTTTATTTCCATCCAAAGTCTGACAAGAACTAAAACTAAAACAAAGTAGTCTGTGGAAGTTTAAACAGTCAAAGTGTCTTTCCACCACTGATCTTTCGACTTCTTGTTGAATCGGACAGCCGCAGCATCAGTCTGTCAATCTGTTATGATTTAGCCGTGACGAGTTGGACTGAACCAACCGTTTTTGTCAATTATTTAAAGTAGTGAAATGCTCATTTTATTCCCATATGATAACGATAAATTTGACTCGTGTTTAACAAATTATCGACTAATTTCTCTTTCAATCATATGACAAATCAATCTCAAACTAATATAAATCCCAACCCTGTCTGTCCTTACCTCCTCCATGACTTTGACACAAGTAAGGGAACCTCCACACGTTCCCAAGCCCGATGCAGAAGCCCACACAGGTGAGGATGTACTGGGCTTTGTTGTCCCATTTGGGCCTGTCGCTCCCTTCTGCCTCCTCTTTTTCGATCCTGTCCAGATCCTCATAGTTGGGGATCCGGAGATCCAGCCCTGGGTTAGGTAGCACCAGTCTCATGGTTGTCACATGTGCACTGAAGCAGAGAGGCAGTGTCTGCTGCACTACAGTTATTATGGGTTGGTGTAGTGTCCGTATAGGGGCACTTAGCAGTGATGACAGGTTTATGATCTTTTACTTTATCTGAGGCAGACCACAGATTAACCAGTACACACTGAACTTTTATCTTCATACAGGGTCCACTGATACAGTCATGAATTTAACAGTTAAACATAAAATGTATTTAATTTAAAAGTAAAAAAAAAAGATTAGAGTAATTTAGTAATAACAACACATGATGACTGGATGATTTGCCTTCATGAAGAAGTGGGCAATTTCCTTATCAGTTAAGTCAATTGGAGTCTTATTTTGAAGGGTTACAATTGAACATGTGCCTCCTGTTGCCAGGCAAAGATCCATAAAAGCACCAATTTGGGTCCTGATATTCCACATGATTTATTTTAATAGCACATACATATATAATAACCAAACAGTAACCACATGATTCTGTTCTTTAGTCTGAGCTGGGGAGAAGAAAATGTACAGTTCGTAACTTGGGGCTTTTATGGCAGGCTAAGTGCATGTGTTGTAATATAAGAGAAAGAAGGTACAGGAGGTCAAAGTTTACAAGAATCCGCTCTGACATTGAAGATTATTTACAAAATGTTAAAACAAAGACATATGTACATAGTAAATATTAGGCATAAGGCTATGGTTTTTATAGAGATGATCGTTTTGCTCAGTAGCTTTGAATAGCTACAGCTAGCAGCAGGTTTAGGCAGAAAGACTGGAAACATGGATCTAGCTTGGCTCAGCTACTAATAACGATTTATGCTCTTCATTTTTTTCCCGTATAGATTAAACAAATGAGATGAGATGTTTAGACAGAGCTAAGCTAGCTGCTTTCCTTTGTTTCCAGTCTCCATGCTAATAGGCTAATAAGCCTCTGGCTTGTCCTTATTTAGTACACATACTTAAGAGTTGTATCAATCCACTCCTACTGACTATCAGAAAGCAAGCAAATTAGTCTATTTCCCCAAATGTAAAATGTACAAATCACGACACAATAACAGGCAACTAATATTACAATAGTAATAACATATTATTAATTACAAAACAAGTATTTTACAGAAAATGCTGTCAAATGTATGCAGTCTCTATTCTGCTCTTCTGTCAATGTACATGGCAAGAAAAAAGAAACGCAAAAGGTATTACTGTATATACAAACAATGGAACAGGTCCATTTTCACTTTGCTTTGTTTTTAAATACTTTCAAGCTATTTAAAACTTAATTTTCTCGCTCATTGTTACAGCTGCGGAGATGCTGTCCACTGTCTTCTCACTGTAGTCCTTATGCTTGCAGCATTTCATCTGGATGAATTTGAAGAGGGCAAATCCAGGGATGGCTAAACATGGGATTCCAGCCAGGATGAAGATGATGATGTTGATCCAGGATGGAAATGAACGAGGCTCCAGGGTTGGGAAACTCTCCTGCAGCCAAGGTCAAAGGATATAATATGATTTACAGAAATTGATCATGTTGAAAAGGAATTATTAATGTTAGGATAAAGCAAGTTGTTGCACATTTTAAGACCAGGCATCTAAGAAGATCCTTAAGCTACTACTATTTTAAATCAAAAAGCACACTTACCGCCTGCTCGTCCCAGACCAAGTAGGTGGGATTCTTGGTGACTTGGGTAACAAAGTAAAACACCAAGATGACGACCATAATGAGTGGGCTTACGAATCTCCATGTCACCTGCCAGAAAATATTGGGCTTGTGGCCAATCATAAACTCAATGTCCTTGTTAAACCTGTGTAGAAGCAATCACAGGGAGATCTCGTGTCAGCTGAGCATGTACAAAACATCCATAAAAGACGGCCTTGTACTTTTATTAGTTACAGTAAATAAAGCAGCCTGTTAGTGAGTGTCCATCACCTTGATGCGGCACTGGACTTCAAAGAAGTCGACCTCCGCTCCACTCTTTGTCTAATCTGTCCTTTTAACATGGCATAATTCAATCTTTTGACCATTTAGGTATAAGTCACATTTTTCCTGCTTATATACAACATTAGTAACAACAATAAGAAAAAAAATACATATTCCACATTCCTCACCCAGGTCTTGCTACATCACAAGATACACTCTGTACTTCCGTATCCATGATAACATCTCCTGTAAAATGAACTCTGTACCAAGGTCTGAATACATAAGTTGGCCTGCTTCATGCATGTATGACAATAACAATGCTTTGAGCTAATGCCAAATGTAGGCAATGTCACATGTTGATATTTACCTCCACCAAAGAGGTTATTTTTTTACCCCTGTCCGTTTGTTTGTTGCTTGCTTGATTTCTCAAAAGTTTAATACAAAAATTGCCAAACAGATTTCCACGAAATATGGTGGAAGGATGGTACATGGGCCAAGAAAGAACCCTTTCAATTTTGGATAGCATTCTGGACAAAGGGGCAGGACATTTATTTAATCACTTTCTATAATTTCTTTAATTGTCAGCAGGAATATTCTAAAACTACAAACCCAATTTCCACAAAACTTGGCGGTGGGGATGGGGTCTAAGCCCAGGAAAAACCCATTCACTTTTGGTCCGGATGCAGATTAAGGCATTTTTTTATGTTATCAGACCACTACAGTTGTTTATTCACAACTAGATAATCATGTGTAAAACATGTTATGTCCTCGGCGGAGGTTGTGACCTCAACTTAGAGCAATTCTAGTTACCTGGACAGTGTTGGTGTGTTTGCATGCTAACATTAGCACAAAATATAAGGCCCTAGAGTGTCTAAAAAGTTTTTACCTTGGACTATGTCCAATCTTTAGCCTATCAATGATCCCTTATACAGACTCACCTATCTATGCCGTAGATGTAGACAACAGAGATCATTTCACAGAGCCCAATGACCAGAAGGGGGATAGAGCCTGCAAAGCTGTCAAAAAGGGCTAGCCAGTAGTTTCCAGAGCGCTGAGCAAATATTAGCCCGAGAAGTAAAGAAACTAAGCAAGTCAGACCTGGAAAAAAAAAAAAAAAGTGGTTACTCTATGTATTGATTAAATATTCTAATCCCACTTGAATGTGTACATTTTAATTGGAAGTATAAGGAAATTACCGCAGAAGACTTCTTTGGGCCATGATCGAGGCAACAGTCTGAGGTCCTGCAGAGGGACCACCACTCCCTCAATGTTGCCGAACATAGTCGAGAGGCCGAGGCAGAAGAGCATGACGAAGAAGAGAACCGCCCAGAGAGGGGAAAAAGGCATCTTGATGATGGCCTCTGTGAATACGATGAAGGCCAATCCAGTTCCCTCTACACCCTGAAAATATTTCAATCATTCCGACTCTATTATCATTATATCTGTGAGACTGAAAACTAGATATCTCTCCCTCTGCCAGGGAGGTTATTTTTTCATTTCTGTTTTTCTGTTACATTTAATTTTTCACTTTAACATTGCGAGGATGTTATTTGACATTTTCCCTGATTTCCTAGAGAATAATTCATGGATCTTGATGAAAAAAACCAGGCACGTTTGGGGACTGATCTCTATGAGTGTGTGCTCTATTGAGTGCCATAAATGATTTTGATGCTCTCTACTGACCTGACTGAGAAAAACCTGCAAGTCACAGTTCTGTATTTGCAATCCTTGGATGACATGTGGATGTGTTTGGTTGAGGTGGGTCAGGACCTCATCGTAGTTGCTGCCTGTGATGCTGTCTTCAGGATAGTTGAAGGCGTTCAACAGCGTCAAGACGTTGCTGCAAATCAAGCACAGAGAGATGAGTTCAGTTTGATAGAAGCAAATTGGACTCACGGTTTACTGCCGGGAAGTTTGCGACTCACTCTCCGATGCAGTCATCGAAGTTTTGCATGGCTCTGAAGCCGATGATGGAATAGATAACCGTTGCCGCGTACACCGAGGTGCAGCCATTGATGATGGAGATGAGAACAGCGTCCTGCTCACAGTTGTTGCTGCGAGAAAATTATGATTGCGTGATGAGAAGAGTTCAAAAAGATTGTTAATCGTTTGACGATTATCGTCTGACTGTGCACACTAGGCTGTTACTCACTGAACAGAGTTGTAACTGGAGAAAGAGATGAGACCTCCAAAAGCCAAAGAGAAGGAGTAGAAAACCTGGGCTCCTGCATCCAGCCAGGTTGCTGGATTAATTAACTCATTCACCTGCAGGAGAATCAAAATACATACTCTTAGTAAAACTGAGCTGAGATTCTTGTGCTTAATTAAATTGTGGCTCAGTCAGTAAACTATTTCCTACTGTCCTGGGCACTGTTAATAATTAATACATGAAGGTACTGTGCACCACAATTTAAAGTCTAAACTTCCTCGACGCATTATAATAAAATCAGGAGAAGAGTTTACAAACACTGACCATAAACAATTTACTGCATGATAAATTGATTGCTAAATTACATCGTTTTGACTTTGAAGTTTATATAAAAACATGAGTCATGTTTAAGTTGTCAGTGAAAAATAATTATCATATCGGTTCTAATCATAATCAGTATCGATAGGATTGTCATCGAAGTTTTATGATGTGTGATTAGAGTTTAGCTGCTGTGGTTATCTCTGTTTATTCTCACTACCACCCTGTTAATCTCTATACTCAACCCTTTCTCTAAACAATGCAGGTTATTTGAAGGGTTGTGGGCCCTTTTTCACTATGCTAAGCTAACCGGCTGCTGAAGTCAGTCTCCTGTCAATCTCTCATTTATCTCTTAACAAGTTAAATAATATCAGTATATTTAAAAAGATTTCATTGTAGTAATTATAGTGGTGGGGGTGTAACAATGGCACTCACGTCTGGCGTGAAGAGGAACTTGATCCCCTCTAGAGAACCTTTCAGAGTCAGACCTCTGATGAGGAAGATGGTGAGGACCAAATATGGCAGAGTGGACGTGACGTACACAGCCTGAGAAATGAGAGTATTTTAAAAATGATCCAAAGATAATTGTTTGAAAAGACATACACATTCATGTTTGGAGGGAACTGCACTACTCAAATGTAATGCGACAGGCAGACCTTTCCGCTGGTCTCGATCCCCCGGATGCAGCAGACATAGAGCATACTCCAGGCAGCTACCAGGGACAGCACAATCCACCACTGCAGGCCCCCAGACTCATCGATGGCTGTCGAGGTGTTCAGGGTCTCTCTGTACCAGAAATAGTCAACAGTGCTGCTCCGTGCACACTCCTCCACCACACCTGTGACGGTTAAGAACAAGTTATAGGCAACCTCCTAATGTAATGTCACCCCTGTTTGATATCTTGGCAGATGAAGGCACAGCGTACCTGTCCTGTTAGCATTGAGAGGACACTGGCTCCAGGGCAGAGGACTTTGGAAGGAGTTGAAGAGATACCACATGATCCAGGCCATGATGGTGTTGTAGTACATACCCACCAAAAGGGAGACAAGCAAGGATGCAATACCTGTGACAGATGAAACAATAAAGGTTTATGTTTCCTTACTTTTACCAGGACTCAAAGTCTGCAGCAATCCACTATGACCTAGGCAGATACACAAACAAAAGTGCATGTTTTGTTCGCTCCTCTTCCTCCTCCACCCTGTTGTCCAAATATAGCTACTTCTGATGAGCTTTTATATACATATATAGCAACAACCACAAAGCAAACTATCAGTACAACGAGCAAACGATAAAAGCAAAGAGAAAGAAAAAATAATACCAATATGATAAACATACGTAAATTAAAATCCTACCTTTATTATCTTCAGTATTCATAATATATAAAATAAGTAATTGTTATGAATGAGATAATTATTCATTCAAACGTATTTACTTAATAAGTACAATTAACATGAACATTTCTATTCTTTTCTTTTATAACTTACCGATTCCGGTCAGACAGGGGTTGATTGACCTCCACACTCCGACGCTGCCTTTCCTCAGACGCTGACCGATGGCGAACTCCAGGTGCAGCAGCGGGATTCCTTCCAGAACCAGCAGGATAAGGAACGGGATCATGAACGCTCCTATAGAAGCACAACATTCAGGTCATGATAAGTGAACAGTGCGGTGAGTGATTGACTTTACTCTGCAGGTGACAGCATTCACAGAATTGTTCCTATAAAGACACACATAAGCACTGCATGTTTTAATGTCTATAAAATGAAGAGTTAAACTTTAAGGGTGTTACATTTATTTTTCATTAAGTGTAGACAGAGTTTTTGGAAAGCTTTTTGAAAATAGGTGAAGACATTCAGATCCTTGTGATAATCAATATTCACAGCACATTTTCTGGCAACTCTTTAACCCACAACGTGTTTTGAAAGGCTGAAAACATTCCGTCTCTTTCCCTCTTACCTCCTCCATGACTCTGACACAGGTAAGGGAACCTCCAGACGTTGCCCAGTCCCACACAGAAGCCGACACAGGTGAGCAGGTACTGGGCTTTGTTGTCCCATTTGGGCCTGTCCCCTTCGGCCTCCTCCTTCTCCATCCTCTCCAGGTCCCCATGAGAGGGGATCCGGCCATCCAGTCCTGAGTTTGGCAGTTTCAGCTTCATCGTGGCTTCTTTGTTAACTTCACAGGACACAGAATTGAAAAAACGTTCACTGTTGAGTCTCCCGTTTCGCAAGCAGTTGTTTGGTTATTCTACTTTCTCCAAGTGTCCTCTCTGAAACTCATTGATCGTCTGTTTACTGTTTCTCGCTCAAAGTCTTTCACCCCAACTAAGTGTCCTGGGAGGCGACACTGAGTTATTACCTCAGTGTCCTGGGAGGTGACACTGAGTTATTACCTCAGTGTCCTGGGAGGCGACCACTTATTACCTGCGACCTATGACACCCAAACCACATTTATCTGCAGCACATGACAGTCTTTGTTGTATTATCCAATGTCAGCAAGTCTGAATAGAAAAAGGCGGGACCTTCTTGATAATGTTTAATGCATCACATGAGGGGCCATCTCTCACGCTTCCACCTGAGAGATGAGTTTAGTATTCATGAGTTTGTAAAGGGAAACAGTGGAGTTAAAGAAAAGGAGTTAGAAAATAGTGAGGAGGAGCACTCACTGTGTGTTGGGTGGAACATTTGATACAAGGGCTAAAAAGCGTCTGAAATATTAAATATCATAATTGGACTGATATGCAGGATGAAATGCTTCTGTCGGAGAGAACACATTGTCCATCAGAGCTTATCTTGGCTATCAGGGCACGCCTTACCCAGGCCTTGAGAGATCAGATTGTTTTATTGCATAGGGATGTACAAACATGTCATCTCAGTCTGCACATTCAGTCCACATTCACTCAAGCTTAAAATCTAAATGCTGAGAGTAATCGTTAAAATGTCCAGGAGCCATAGAGGCAATTTTTCAGTTTGTGTTTCTATCATAACATTCATTCTACTGTATGATTGTTAAACAATTCTGAGCGCTTATAAATCATCTCCTTTGTTGTCCAATTGTTAACCGAAGTACGTCTGCTATAAAATTTGGCAGGTGTACCGAGGGAGTTTTTCTCTATTGACTGTACCGGGAATAATTGTTTGAATTTCAATGAGAAAAAAAGAAAAATCTACATAAATTCCAGATTCACTTTGTTGTCATTCACACTAAACACAAGTGCAGTTCAGTAGAAATAAATGAAATTGCATCCACATTACAAATGTAATTATTAATGCTGTGGTTTCCTAAGCAGGTATAAAAGCTATGTAAAGTTATAAATACCTGAATAATTAAAGTTCAGGATTAAAAAGATAAATATGGTAAAAACTGACATTGTGATTTTAATGAATGTAGTTGGAAATAAAGTATGATGTTACAAATGTGAAATGTGAAATGTGAAATGCAAACACTCAAACACAGAGATTCCGAAGTTGTAATAAATACATTTGTCTCATATGTTCACCACTGCTGTTTGTCACATCATCTAATAGATCTTGTCTTTTACACTACACCATATAATTATATTGCAACACATGTGAGTCTGTGTAAATGTTGTATAAAATAACTATTACACAATACCTGTTTTTCCTGTGTGCTGGAAATGTAAACGTTAATACGTTAACACTAAAACACATAGGAAAATAGGAGTGAAAATAAAAGTCAGTATTTTGCACTGCAGAAGTTTTTTAAGTCAAGTCAGATTTATTTATTACACATTAAAAACAAATGGAGTTGATCCAAAGGGCTTCACAATCATGGCAAAGGAAAAGAAATACAACAACACGTAAAAACAATCGAGCAATGATATAAAATAAAATTTAAATAGAAGGCGCAGAAGATACAAATGAATAAAATGAAAACAGGATCATATGAGACAGAATCCGGCTGAATTTGAATTTTAAAACTCCTAAAATCCATAACAACACAAAAACAACAGTAAATGTCATCAAACTCTTATTAGTCCAGAAATATATTTACGGTCAGTAGATTGTCGCACGTGTCGATAAGATTGTTTACCTACGCCTCTTTAGGGTCCTAAAGAGGCGTAGGTAAATGCCCTCAACATTTCCGAACAAAGTGGAGAACCCGAGCAAAAAGATCTGTTATGAGCCCCTCATCTGTAGATCAAATACATTGAGCAGCATCACAATGATCCTGAAAACGGGAATTCAACAGAATGATAAAAACATGAAGTATTATTCAGACTGAGACATGACCCTGTGAGCAGTTGATTATATGTTATCATAAAAAAAACAACTGTCAACTTTATTCTGTTTATCTCCACTGATAAGATTTGGTGCCATGTTGTCTCTATTGTGATCCACAGCAGCTCAAACTGACCCAGCAGTCAGGGTAAAGGTGTAAAGACTCCTACGAGGTTATGTAGGAGGTTATGTTCATCATCATCTACGTATATGATGATGAACTATCTATATATATATATCATCATCATCATCATCATCATGATGAATGATGACTTTAATTCTAATCAGAAAAATAGTGGAACGTTGGGGGAAAGAAAAACATCGTAAAAGGTGTTCCATTTGTTTCACTTCATAATAATATCTTCAAATTAATTATAATTTGAATAGATTTCTGTAAAGAAACAGCCACGATATTCTTCAAATTGGTACGTTTTTTAGACAGTCATGAACACATAACCTGTAATGGAAACCCTAACCCTGACAATGCTACATTTGCACCAAAGAGATTTGTCATGAAACTCACACACTAGATTTAATATAAAGAAAGTAGAAGCAATCAGTAGAGCGCATACCTCGGCCAAAGCCCAAAAGTCACATTTAAATTTGCCTGATATTGATTATTATTTTGATCTTCACCAAATTTTAAGTATCAATCCCGTAAAAGTGTCTGAATTATCTTTATAAAGATCTTTGAATCAATGAAAATGTTAAAAAAACACCCTCGAAATGTTGAAGAAAGTGAAGAAAATTGGCCTCCTGATCCAGATCTGCACTAAAATTGAATGGGTTCTCCCCTGACCCATGTCTCCTTCCACCAAGTTCTGTGGAATTTTGTCCAGTAATCGTTGTGTAAACTCAGATGAAAACATATCCTCCTTGGCGGAGGGTAATCAATACAAACATCTATGTAATGCAATACTATTGTTTTGCAGATGGTGAATTCCAGGTGCAACAGTGGGAGACCCTCCGTTACGAGCAGGGTAAGAAAAAGGATCACTGTTTGTGATTACTAGAAGTTTAAATGTTTTATACGCCATTTATTATTCCTATTTTGGATTATTCCCCAGGTTCATTCCATACAGTTATTAAACAAAACTTTGTGTGGAAACAATTACAACAAAACTATAATTGCCGTTCACAAAATGGGTTTACTGTCTTCATTATCATGCATGACGATGGAGGTGGGGCAGGCTCGGGGTTGAAAGTTCACTCTGGTGTCGGAACACTTTTTAGATAGTGATATCCTTTTTAGATAGTGATATCCATTTTCCATCAGGTAGAGTCATGTGTGCATGTTGTTACTGTCGGCACCGAGGGGGCTGCAGTCAAAGTCAATTTCCAATTTTTACAGTACTAACATGTGCTAAATGTTAACCAGTGGAGATCATATAAACAGACAGCGCATGCTTTACCTTGACACCAATGCCACTGTTGGGAAATCGGATTTCCACTTGTGAGATAAAAAAAAGAGCGTCGTCACCCTGAGCTGGCCCCAAAGTAGCCTTTGTATTTATGTTAACCGTCTTTAGTCTAATCTACAGTAGTTACAGGAAGCTGTATTATGTGTTCTGTCTGGGGAAACCTTTCACCTTAACAAATAAAAAAACAACTTTTTTCAGTAACTCGTTTATATTCAATCATGAAATAATCTAAAACTAAAACATAAAATAATCTTTAAAAAAAGCAGAAAGGACTTTCATTTGCTTCATCAGATCCAAGTAAAAATGTCTGTAAAGTAAAAATCTGGTCTGTTGATCCCATGATATCTGTGTCTGTTGATCGTGAGTGACTTTTTAGTTCTGCCAGTTGTGATCTCTTATCAGCCTGCTTGGCAGTGATGTGTAATGATACTCTCACTAACAACCTGGTTTCATATAAAACAGAACAAGAAGGGCACTTGGCGAGCGCATACCTCCGCCAAGGATGATTGGCCAATTCATCACCTCAATGCTCCAGATAAATCCAGATAACTATCCAGATCTGCACCAAATTAACCTTTTCATAGATATTAGTTCTCTACCTATGCCTTTTTTTTTACCATAAAGATCTCGGAATTATTTCTTTAGAAATTAAAAAAACTGATCTACCCCCTTTATCAAATCTTCTCCAAAAGTCAGTGGGTTCTTCATTGGCTCATACCCCACCCTTCCACCTTATTTCAAGGAAATTGGTTCAGTAGTTTTAGCGTAATGCTGCTTATATACAGCAGTGAAAACATAACCTCACTTGGAGAAGGTAACCATTAAATAATATTATACATTGAGCACTCCAAGGAGGATTTGAGGATAAATATTCATTGTTAATAACCATAGATTGGCATTATCAGTCTGTTTGTCAGTCAACCGCTTCGGTTCAGACCAAAATATCTACTGCCTGGACTGCCATTAAATTCTGTACAGATATTCATGGTCTCCAGAGGATGAATTCTGTGTCTGATAGCCTCTGTGTCCACCAACAGGTTGACTTTTTTATTAGTCTCAGCTTTAGCTTCCCTTTCAGCTTCGTTGAGAAGCTAGCATTGCTGCAGTCTCTTATCTTAGTCTTGTTTTAATTATTTAATTAATCATTCTTTCTTTTTGATGTACTGACACGAGCGCTGACAAATAGTGAATTATATGCTGAGTGCTAGAGATAGGCTGGTTTGTCTGATAAACTGCAGTATCATGGTTCAGATACAAAACCTCATCCAGGCTTCTTGGGAGATTCTCAGTGTTGCTAGTTAGAGCGCAAACACATTTCATCGACCACCTCGACAGCACAGAGTGGATGGGTTTCACCATTCTAAAATTCCCTGCTAATGATTAAAAGGATGTGTCCAGATTTTTGAGCATGGTGGAGAATTTCAAACAGTACAAGTACAAAGTGCACCTATTAATGCAAATGTATTCGTGTCATATCCTTTATTAACCAAGTACCAATCTGCCTTCAAGCTATAAGAAGGCACAACCACATAGTTCCCTGTGAGTCATTTGAGGTGTTTAAAGGTTGCTATGGAAGCTGCTCACTAAAATCACTTCTACTGTGCCTCCTGGCTGCAGGGACAACCGGTAGCTAACAGCCTCAGGATGCACCACTGTGTATGAATATATGAAGCCACTGCAACTTCACACCTCATTCTGTGTCCTCACACGTCTGATTGTCTGATAGATGGTTTTGAAATCGTAATTTCTTGAGTTTGATTTCATGTTTTCACAGTTGGTCATTTGTCTTGCTCTGTTTTCTGAATGTCACATCTCACCCTGTGAACATGACACCACTTCTTTGTTTGTTTCTCCTCTTGATATAATTCAGTGTATCTGTATCCATACATATATCAGAGTATATACACGTGTGTGTTCGCTGTGTGTGTATATGCATGTGTGTATTTACGTGTGTGGCATGTGTTTATATACTGTATATGAATGAATACATCTTTTAGAGTATGCATTGCAATTAATTATCATCATATATTCATCTTTTTAGTTAGTGTTTATAATATGTAAACTGTATATATGGCAAATGTACATTAATTGCCTCGGTCACTGATATAATCTGTCATCATTAGCATGATGAGTAAAGGTCAGTCATTTATTTGTTATATATTAAATAACATCAGGATCAGGACCTGGTTTCTTTACAACTGGTCCGCTGGTAATAATTTGTGATATAGGATAATAAGTCGAACAAACTCATTAACAATCATCACCGTTATTAGTTTCAGTCGTGGTGATGGTTTAAAGTCCTGATGGCAAATCACTACCACACCTCATAGACATCCTGCAGCTGATCTACAACAGTTCATCTTATTCAAGATGCTGTTTTCCGGCGGTGAACTAATGTATGGTCAGGGATTATGAGCCTGAGGTCAGTCACACACTGGCTGATCCGTCATAACCAGGCTCTCCACTGTAAGGCAGCATGCAGGGAGCGCTTGTCAGAGTGTGTGAGGAAACTTTTGCACACTAAGCCTCCCGGTTGTCACTGTTGAGCTGCTCCTCGCTCATTAGTGGTGTAACTCAGCAGCTATCTGCCCTCCAGTGGCAACAAACAGACACTCCACTGACTTTCCCCATGGATTCAATTACACAACAGCTTTAACTCACACAAACAAGTGAGGTTTACAGGTGCACAGACAAAGGGTGGAGTGAAGTGGTGTCTAGTTAATGGGATGCATTTTTACTCTGTTTCCTCTGAACATGAAATGATGATCTTTTGACCTCAGCTCTGCAAGCTTTGTTTTTTCATGATGACATTATTCAATTATAGCTCACTCGTGTCCTATTTAGATTGTGGCAAGATAATCACTGAATTAGCATCTCAGACCAACAGTCAGTTTACTGTAACTGAATAAATATTAAAGTATACTCCTACAAATATATAATAATAATAATAATAGTTATTATTATTATTATTATTATTATTACAGAAAAGGGTTCCAAGTTGGTCCACATTGTAGTTAATGTGGGACTAACATAAATACTGTACCTGCATTAACAAATTTTGGCCACAAGAGGTCAGTATATGTCAAGATTCTGCTTTAACTTGTTGCAAATAATATTCGTCCCTGTATTACTCTGATAAAAAAGTAAAGTGTGTGTGTGTTTTACTGTTTTGTGAACTAATAGCACACTTGTTTTGATTACATATTTCACCTCTTTATCCTAATAGTCAATTTGTTTAAAGTCTCCACCACATTCAACAGGCAAAAACTCTCTTATGAAGCTTTATACATATAAGTTTATACACTCTGCTACTGTATGATCTCATGATTCTGTCTATATGTTTGCACCTTTGCTTATTCATGTTTTACATGTAGGTTCCTCGAAATAAATGTAGGTTGTTATAGGATTAGTTTTCATATGGGAAGCCAGTGCTATAAGCCGGGCACAGATATGTGAGGGGAGGGGGAGGCAGAGATGAGGCAGAGGGGTAAATGGATACGGGGTGGGGGAGTGTGGGGGAGTGTGGGGGAGGATTTAGTGGGACTCAGACAGCAGACTGTCCCAAGCTGCGCTGATCCTTCACTCTCCGGCACAGAGCTGCAGTCAGTCCGCCTGCTGCTGCTGCCTCCTCCCGTCTATTACCACCGGCCACCTGCCTCTCCGAGAATAACACCGCGGCCCCAGAGAGCCGGGACGACTTCCACAGAGAGGAGGCGACACCAACCACCATCACCGGCTCCCTGTGCCACCGTCCTCCACCCGGTCCGCCACCTCCAGTGTCCCGCAGGAGGGAGGGAGCAGGCTGCGCACAGGGCGCACACACACTTGGCGACCCGGGGTTTGTTGTCGTTACCAGGAGGGAGAGCGGAGAGGGGAGAGGTCCAGGAGCGCGCAGCGGGTTCAGCTGCTCCGGCTCTGAGTCGCCCCAGTTGCATGGATGCACCATGGCCACGTTTGTGTGCCGGGTTCAGTTTTTAGACGACACCGATCCGTTCAACAGCACCAACTTCCCCGAGCCGACCCGACCGCCGCTGTACACCTTCAGGGAGGACATCCCCCTCATCAACCAGTTAGCAGGGGTCCACCGGCTCCTCAGAGCCCCGCACAAGGTAGGACCTGTCCCACCACTCACTTCTGTTCCCTCAAACACTCACTTCACTTTTATTCGGATATCAGGGCACTTTACATATGGTTGAGAACTTAAAATGACAAAAAAAGCACTCCCTCATTAAGTGGAAGAAATCTTTAGAACCAGACTCAGTGTGTACCTGCCTCGACCGGTCGGGTGAGAGGAGATACACGGGGAGGAGAGGGGAGAAGGAATATGTCATATATATCCATCATACCGATTTTAATATCTCATCATAAAACCACATGAAACCAATAAAATCCTACAGGAGGTTTTGTCATTCTAATGTTTTCTTTATGTCAATACATTTGTTCAATGTGAGTGTGCTTTGCGATCTTCAAGGTTGCTCTTTCCACTCCGAGCCTCCTTCAAATAAACTTCCATACCCGCCATTCTCCGGCTATTTTGGGAACTCGTGCAAGCACAAGTGACTCTGGCTCCGCACTGACACACGGCTGCAAATGTTTGCCTCAAATCCCACACTGACATCAAACATGACTTGTTTCAGACCAAAGATCCTCATTTAATCCCACGCTGGCAGTGGCACACACACTGGCCTTGCTGAGTTGCCATTGAGCAAGGATGCTAACCTTTGACCCCTGCTTTTGAATGAGAAATCATCCCACGTTTATTGCTGCATTGTTTTGCACCCTGCTTTGCATGTTACTGTGACAGGTGGTTGCAAAGGCATTACTGCAGCTATATCCTGCGTCGCCTCACTGTGCCCACAGGTGACGGTCGTACAAGCCCAGGACTTAAAAGATGCTCCTGAACAGTACATGATTAAAATTCATTGGATGAGTCAGATGCTGATGATGGATGTGGGAAAGTGACGAAGAGTAAGAGATTTTTCAGTGTTTGAAACAATCCAGAAAGAAAATATACTTTTATTTATATGGCACCTTTCAAAACAGTCATTACAAAGTGCATAGAGGAAAAAAGAAACCAAGAATGGAAAACATCAAAGACAAGAAGCGAACTAATACTATGTCATTTGAAATTAAACCGAGCAGATGATTTAACACAGAATCTAAAATAAAAAATGGCAAATGATATAATACAAAATCAAAACTCAAAGACAACGGTTTCATTTAATGAAAAACTTTGACTATGAAATATGCATTGCAGATAAACCAGGAAGGATGTACACAAAGTTTTGTCACTCTGCACCATAGACTGTTTAAAACCAGCTGTACACACACCGTCCAGCACGCAAACAGTAGAAAGTGACAGTATCTGTCTATCTTATAGGTAACAGCAAAACAACAACTAGATGTCATTTGGTAAAAGTTTGTTTTTAGGGATGATTTATTAAAGAAAAAGCAGCCTCACAGACAAGATTGAGTCAGACGCACAAACACACCCACAGAGGCCTTACAAGTAGAACAGATACTGCATGTGACCACATCTTTTATTCTTCAAGATGTTCCATTCAAGCTGGAAACTTAGACTTTTGAACACAGTTGAAAGTTAGACGGAGAGAAAAAGAGAGTTCAGCTGCTGGCACAGAGCTCTGACAGCGAACTAGTGTTCAACAGCAGAGTGGTTTTCCAGATCGAGTCAAGTCTCTCGCTGCCCCATCTTTTAAAAAGCCACAAAACAAATGAAAAATGGCCCGCGGCACAGAAAAGCTTATGATTACAACCTATACAAGGACAGATGGCACAGCTTGTGTTCCTGTTTGCAATTTTGTCCACATCAGGAGGAGCGACTGTGCGCAATGGCCACGAGGATATTGCCCTTAGATTATAGGGATGAAAGTCAACTGTTTGCAAATTTGCCCAGTGGACTGTCAAGATCTAAATGACGGTGCTTAAAAGACTTTAGTGTCATTATGTTATTGGAAAATATCAAAAGTGCTTGGACCATATGCCTTGATTATTTTGAGATAGTGATTCTCTCTTTTGTCTCAACCTTCTGCGCTCTCCTCTGAGAAAAATGCCTACTGTATTATTATGTTGCGATGGTGGAGCTCTGTGTATGGCTACACGTAAAGTATAGGTCACTTGTCCCAGAATTCCTGTGGCCGGGGCCCTGGATCCCTGCGACACTTTGTTCTCCTCACTTTTGGGTGCTGTGGTTTTCCTGACCTCTTCCTCCATGTCCTCCTCTTCCACCTCTCTTGACCATGTACACACACACACACACACACACACACACACACACACACACACACACACACACACACACACACACACACACACACACACACACACACAAGGTTAGGATGTGTTGCCAAGGTTAGGATGTGTTGCCAAGGCTAAATCAGTGCGCATGGGATGTGTCATTTTGTCCAACCTTGCTAAACAAAGCAGTTGCCTTTGGATTCCTATAGAAGAGACAATCATTTTAACCTTTCAAGCTTTTAAGAAATGAACCTACATACAAAACTCAGATATAGACAAAACAATTCACAATTCCGTTCCAACCTACTAATATTACAAACTTATGTCTGTATGTATTTGGAACTGGCAGCCTGTGGCCAGTACGTACGTCCCGGCGGATCATTTTGATAATCTGATTATTTTTATTTCGCCATTTCAAACTGACAGAGACAGAGCCAAGGGGTGCTGATCTCTGTCATGCCAATAATATTCATATAATTACTTTCTCTAAATACATGCACATTCTCCTGTGTCACTGTCCTTGAGACAAAAAGAGACTGAGAAATGTTCTGCTGTTGAAACATTTGATTTGCAATGAGAATAAGCTCTTTAAGATAATGTTAGTCATCTGTATTTATAGTATATATTCGTCCCTCTCTGTATTTTATTTCTGTTATAGTAATATGTATAAAATTTTCTCTTGACTACTAATGCATAACATGTATTCAAGATTTAGTTTGTTTGTGTTTCAGTTTATTGTAGTATTTGGGTGTGGTTTTTATATAAGCCATTACCGGTTTCCACCACACCCCACGTGCATATGCATAACATTTCATCTATGTATTTCATATTTATGTTGTGTGAACTAAATTAAACTAAACTAAACTAAGAAAAAAATCTCAACAAAGCTCAGACACCAGGTCTAAAAATGATAAATTACACATGAACGCAGAAGCATCACCATAAGTCAAACAGCTACAGTTGTGCAAGGGAAAACTCCCATTCCCCCTCCAAAAAAACAACAAAGCCTAGACTTCACAGCTTAACTTTTATTTCATTACCAAAGGCTTCCCATTAAAGCAACACTGGGAGATTTAATGGCTGTGTAGAACACGCCCTCCCCCCGCACTCTTCAAAGAGCCTGATCCTCCTCCAGCTCCGATCCCGACGCACAAAGAAGGTTCTTAAAATCTCATCGTCCACGTTACGTAAGGGCATCGTTAACTGTCGTCCCACTGTGATCGCCAGCAGGCTCAGTGTTGTTTTAACGTGGACGTAATTACTCCCCCTCACCACCGCTTTTTTGTCCTCCCTTTGCTTTGCTCTTCTGGGAGAAGTTGATTAAATGAGTGTAAAGTATACGAGCCACTCAAGTGTTTGCCTTTCCCGTCCCGGAGACTTGAGTGTGAAGGGTTTGCGGTTCCTCCTGGAGCCGCCGCGGTCCCGGCTTTACGCAGCATGATCTGTTTTGTTATGTTACTACTCCTATTACCCAATCCAAGGGTTTTGTGAAAGAGACCCCTTTTGCAGGGGGAGCTGTTTACATATTGAGTTTCAAAGTGGTCCTAGATCACCTCTTGCTGTCCAAGCAGTATTTATATGATTGAGTAATGTGCAAACATAAATTGGAGCAGCAGAAAGAGGAGATGGAGGTACTAGAGGATGTTTTGGGTGAGAATGCAGGGAGAGATAAATCCCCTGACATGCTAAAAGGATGAGGGACACGGCGACATATGGGTGGAATACTGATGAAAACGCTGAATAATGCTGACAGATTGGGCACAGCAAGTGTTTTTGTCTTATTCCTACAGTAAAAATCGGGGGAAGTGGGACAAGGCGTGATTAACACAACCCACTGTCCCCACCCGCCCTCTTCAAACCTCAATCTGAGATTTAGCAAATCTCACATGCTGTGTTGGCACGAGAAGCGTGAATAAAAATGATAACAGTGACGTTGCACCTGGATTCAATAGCAGGTGAAACTTGGCTTAGACTACAGATACGGCCCTTAGTTGCACTAGAATCCTTGTTATTTCTGTTTTATGGGTTCAAATTTTTGGCCATGCTAGCAACCAGGCAGGCAATGTTGGTCTGTCCAATACTTGTGGTCCAGAATGAAATATCTCATCAACTATTTGATGGATACGCACAATGCTTTGCACAGACAGTCATGATTGCAAGACAACGAACCGCTTTAAGTTTAGTGATCCCCTAAGTTTTACTCTTTGGGGTTTGCCTTGTGTGTGTGTGTGTGTGTGTGTGTGTGTGTGTGTGTGTGTGTGTGTGTGTGTGTGTGTGTGTGTGTGTGGGGTGTTTTTTTTTTGTGAAGCATACCTTTGCCAAGGCCCCCAATGTAACCACATTTAAATTCACAAGATCCAGATTTTTCTTTGGGTCTGCACTAAACTGCAAACACTATTTAAAGATATCAGTCCTTTAAACATGCCTTTTTTTTTTATCAACAAAGATCCATGAATTATTCTCTGTGAATTCAATGGAAATGTTGAAAAACACCCCATCTAAAATCCTGGATCCAAGTCTTGAGCCGGATCTGTAACAAAATTGTACGGGTTCTTCTCTGACCCATACTGCATCCTTCTACCAAGTTTCTTCATAATCCGTTCAGTAGTTTTTGTGTAATCCTGCTAAATATCAGAGAGACAAACAAACACAGACAAAAACATAACCTCTTTGGCGGAAGTAAAGATGGCTTAAAGAATAAACGATAGAGTCGTTCTGTAAAGTTCATCGGCAGTATCGAGCTGCTTAGATTCTCATTTGAATCACTTTGGGATATTCGGTTACACCCCCCCACCCCACCAATCCACTCCCAGCCTCTAAACACCCACCCTTGAGCTCCTGTGTGCATGCTGCCTCAGAGCAGAGCAAATATAGCAGGGTTATATTTATGCTGTGAGTTCATTCGACAGTCCGTCTGGCTGTTTCCAAGTGAAAGGGAGGGACAGACAGAAGAGCACCAGCGGGTCTTGTGATCTGTGGTCTTCGCCTGGTCAGCGAGTGTTGTCATGCAGCACAGGGTGGAGGAGTTCGGCGGGTGGTGATTTGGCAACTCACCAGAGGCCGGGCTTGGTTAAAACCCACCGGTACTATCGAAGTGCTAAATGCTAATTTATCTCAGGGCTCTGATCTCGTACAACAGCAGCTTTAACACTGGTTGTTTCGACATCATAACGTTACTTTTTTATGTGACGTCTCCCTGGGATGGCAGCTTGCACCTGCTATCAACTTGTGACTGTGCCCATAAACATCGCTGCCAGTGGTGCGCAGATATATTACTGTGCACCTGGTCTCAAACTCAGCGGGGTTTCTCATTACACAGCATAGTGGGTCAATTCTGACACTGGCCGCTCTGCAGTTTGACCTAAGATCAACTATCGCCGATGACGTGGGAGTAAGGTTGATCAGCTCTTGAGAGGTGAAAAACAGGAATATATGATGACAGTGATTGACTTAAACGTGCTTTAGCTTCGTATTATACGTGATTTCATAACATTTAAGTGTCATATTCCTCACAGCTGGTATTTAAATGCACACAATCTGTCATTCACTTTCTTTCTTCACTTTCTCCCTCTGGTTTTAGTTTCATGTTCTCCAGCCTTTATGGCAATGTCTCTAGTAGTTAAATCTCTTAACAGCTTTGTAATGGTAAAAGCAGAGCCACACTGCATATGGTCCCCCCCTCCACACTTTTTCATGGACCACTGTACGTACTCGTGTTCAAACCCCTACCCTGTAAACTGGCTTAGTTTTACGGGCTGAAATTGTTAAAAAAAAAAAAAAAGGGTGTGAAATGTTGGGAGACATAGTGTGGGAGCATTAAAAAAGTGAGCCCAGAGACCATTGTACATCACAGCCAGGGAAATGTCACATGCCACCTTGGATGTCCAAGTTCCTACTCAATGTTTTTTCCATCCCTAATGTAAATGCCAATTTTAAGTGGGGGCAACTGCAGCTATAGTGCTTCTCTCTTTGTGTTTTTCAGTTAAGTTAAATTCAACATAAGGCCCATTTCATTCATTTCAAACATTTGGATTAAAAAAAGATGTATTTCTTCCTCTCCACAGCTTGATGACTGTACGTTGCAGCTCTCTCACAATGGCACCTATCTGGATCTGGAGTCCTCTCTGGCTGAGCAAAGGGACGAGATGGAGGGATTTCAGCAGGACGACACAGGGTGAGAGTGACTCACGTTTATATTCTCTGCCGCAACCGCACACACCCCTAGAAAAACACACATACACTTCCACTCTCCTCCGTCAAAACATCTCGAATCATTTAAGTGTTGAGTCCCCTCGCCTCTCCTCTCCCTCAAACACACACACATTTCTCTGAGCTTCTCCATTCTTATAAAATGGGGAAGAATCACAAGCTGCTGGATATGGATTTCTTGGAAGCGCAAGTTCACGGAAAGTATGAAGCCCTTTGGAAAGCGAGACAGATGTGCCCTCCCTTCCACAGCAACAGCTCCCCTCTCTGAACTGTACTTTTATAATACTTGTTATTCTGGTCGTCTTTGTGACAAGAGTTTCACAGTTCACAAACCTGTCAACTCTGGATGCTCGAGGAAACAACACGACCACTTTCTTACAGTACTGCTGAGAATCATTTTCAGTCTCTCACATATCTGCCGTCTCTCTTTGGGTCAACAGGAGAAATGGAAAATTGAATCCAGCGACTACGGCTCAGGATTTCCCACAGAAACTTTTGTAGCAGAAGTGATGAGCCAGCTGGATCCTGACATATCATGTCTTGTGATCCATTTACTAGATTTAGGCCGCAACAATAGCCGTATATTATAAGCTGTGCAAAGTAGTACCTTAGTGTTGACAGGTGTATGATAATTATCAAATTTATGGGATAATTATAATTAAGCAAAAAACTAAAAATGATCCAGCTTGATTAGTGATCGTAGCTGATTTCTAGGTTGATTGTTGATGTATGTTAACTGTCCTGTTTAGAGACAGTTAATAAAGATGGACCACCTGACTGCTTCACAAAAGTGAAACCAAAGTGTCTTGATCACCACCTGGTGGCTGGCTGCAGTATAGGTCACGTCTCCCATGTTATTAGATGTGTCATGGATCAAACTAAAAAGTCAAAGTTCACATTAGATTCATTTTAGGTAGTTTTTATCACACTATTGTGTGTAAGTTTGTTTTAGTTAGTTATTCGATGTTAAAAAGCTGGTTATAAGGTCATGATTGACAACTAAGTCTGATTTCTGATTGGTCAAGCACATAGCTACATCCCCCATCACTACTTTGTTGGCTGTGGCTCCTAATGTACAAGATGGCAGCGTTCTTATCTGGGATATTTTGGCTTCATTTCTGGATAGTGAGGAAATAGTGTCATCCATCTTTATGTACAGTTTATGATATATGTCAGTGAATAACGTCGAACTGACTCTGGATATGCAATAACCGGCAAACACAATCAGTCAAGTCAGTTAGATGTTCTGGTTATTTTTCATTTTTTAGACGGGGGTATTTATTATTAATCGAATCAGTCTTTACATCAGCATACAGTAGGACTGAGGAGCTATTGTAAATAAATAATCAAACAATGTGGCATTAAAGGGATAGCTCACAGAAGAACTTAAATTCACTCATTATCTACTCACCACTATGCCAATGGAGAGGTGGGTGAAGTGTTTAAATCCACAAAACACTTTTGGAGTTTCAGGGGTAAACAGCGTTGCAGTCAAATCCCAAACAATTGAAGTAACTGGGGACTCCGTCTTTAAACGTACAAAAATAAAAATGCCTCCATACAGCTCCTGTGGTGTCGCTAGTTATGGTAGCATTGCTGCATAGCTGCAGTTGCTGCGGAGTACCGCTGATGTTGTCACGTGCCCCTTGGGCGAGAGCATAGAGGCGCGAGCTTGTGCGGTGCAGTCAAATTTGAATGTCGGGGCTTACAGAAAATTGGATGACACCACACGAGCAGTATGGAGGCATTTTCTGTTTTTTCCTGTTTTTTTTCACGTTTGAATAATGAAAATCTACTCACCACTGAGATTCCAAAAGTGTTTTGTGTCCTCAAACATTGGAATAGTGGTGAGTAGATTATAAGTGAATTGAAATTTTTCAGTAAGCTATCCCTTTAATTTCTTTCCAAAGGTACGTCACCTTCACATTTTTTTTCTGTGGTGCTATGGCTAGCCACCCCATTTCTAGCTAGCTAGCAAAGTTAGCCGGTTAGCTTGTTTTTTTTATCTTTTCATATGTATTGTTTACTAGCCAGTTAGCTAGCTAAGTTGGCAAATCATACATAGCAAATAGACCAAATACATGTTTACTAATGTTAACAAGTTAACAAAATGGGTACAAGTTTTCCAGATAACTTCTCGTTGTTTAACACTAAGCCATGTGTTGCTTAGCTGACCCGGTGAGAATTTGAGCTAATTAGCTTCATAATAAATAACTGAAAAACATAGTGTGACATTATTAACATTATAGTTTATAGTGTGAGGAGCTAGATTAATTGCACTAGACTGTCCTGTTGAGTTTAACTAGGTCACAACTACTCAGCTCTCAGGTATTGCCTCCAACACAATGCAGTATTGTGTTACCTGAAATCACTTTGTGTACACACAGCATTGTCATGTAGAGCTCCGAGAACAGAGAGTGCAGCTGTTAAGTGGCTGCATATGTCTGTGATAGTGTGTGTGGTATGTTGATGTGTTTGGAGACTGGGGGCCAGTAGAATGATAAGTGATGGCGGACCCACAGAGCTGCTTGTTCTCTGTGTCTGATTGCGCTTGTTTCCATGTGTACGTTTATTTGTGTGTCCGTGTGTGTGTGTGTCTTTGTTGTGCCTGGTGAGACTTTTGACAGATGATGGACAGGTGAATAAAGGTGTGTGTGTGTGTTTCGGGGCGGCTGAGACCTTGTGGAACTGGTTGAGTCGGACGTGCCTGTCTGTCATCGTATCAAACGGAAGCTCTTAGCGAGGTCACACTGTACTGGCAGCAGGAAGTGATTCATACGTTGGGTTGGGTTTGACCCCTTTGCCAGAGCAAAGCGAGGCTAAGGATCCTTCTTACTAAGCCTGTTCTGTCCTCCCTCTCATATTATTTATATTGTGTCTTAAATGAATGAAATTATCACACCTAATACCTCAGCCTCACACCCACACCACAGGCTGTTTTTGACAGCTTCTGCTGTAATTATAGCAAGAAGGTTACTAGTTCGAATCCCGGTTCTTTTTATGTTTTCCTGCGTCTGCTTGATTTTTTTTCCGGCTTCCTGCCACAGTCCAAAGACATTGGATGAGGTGTAGACTCTAATTTGATAAGTGAATCTGTGAATGCTTTTTTATTTCTGTATGCTGTTGGCCCTGTGATTCGCTGGTGACCTATCCAGGGTGCACCCCCTGTAACCCAATGTCAGCAGGGATTGGCTCCAGCTACCCTGTAACCTTCAAAGGTTAAGCAGTATAGATAACGGATGGATGCATTTTCTATTTTTTTACTGACAACCAGGAACTAGAAAACTGAATCTAGCCTTTCACTATAAAGAGAGCAGAGTCTGATAAACAGCACATTGGTATGTACATAATTTCAGTCCGAATTTACGTTCCCACGCATCAAATATGTGTTGAGATTCCAGCTGTGGCTGGACACTGCTCGCCACAGCCGACAGCAAACAAAGTCCTCTGGTGACAGGACAGCTCAGTCTGCCTCCACTGTAGGAGAGTGAGGATGGTATAAAAACTGCTGTAGATTATGCTTCCTTTTTTTATCCCTGCAGATATAGACAAAAATGTACAATCACGTTATATACACCCACACTCTGTGTTTACAGGTCTAGATTTTCTCCTATTGTCCACTTTTACTCTTTCTGCATTTCTGCTTTAACTGTCCTCCTCACACAATAAATGATCAGACTGGTAAGGAAAACAATTTTTTTCTATCATCAAATTTCATGTATCTAAACAGATCTTGTTAACATGTTGCTCTATTCCCGAGCAACGCTGATAACAGAGCACAACAGGATTACATGAGGCCAGCTGTTCTCTTGTTTGGGTGTGTGTTATCCTTACTACATGTTATGCATAACGAGTATCTTCCAACCGTGTGTATTTTGGGCTGGATGCTATCAGCATGGTAGTGATGGAAGCTCCTATAGATCGGATGATAAGGGCTGAGGTTAGAAGAGAGAGTTTGACTCAAAATACCATCATACTCTCCTCTCATGTTTATGTGCACTCGTTTTGTTTTTACACTGGAATTACGCTGTGTATGAATGTGTGCTCATTGGCATGATGGATTGCAGAGGTGTATAAATGTGTGTATAGTGTGTTGTGTCTGCTCGGGCAGTTCTGCTGTCTATATCCTCAAGGCTCAGATGTGTATCAGTATAGGGGTGCCAATCTAATGCAGGCCACCATTTGTTTTCACCATTCCCGTCATGCCAGCAGGTTTGTGCCATTAAAAGGTCCATCATAACAAACCCTTGTGTCATATTGTGTTTGGAAATCATATTTTTCTTCACACAAGTAACAAAATCAGTTTGCTAAAGCCACGGAAATTACACTTGATTCCTGAAATGAAACAATCGCTTTGGCCTTAGGTGAAATTGTTTAATTCATTCAGCTACTTTCATGAAAATATTTTAGAATAACTTATTAATCTCTTTTGTCGTTCCTCTCTTTCTCTCTCCATCTCTCTGTCTCTTAGGGCCAGAGGGAAGAAGCACAGTGTTATTCTACGGACCCAGCTGACAGTCCGTGTGCACTCCTGCATCGGTGAGTGCATGTGTGACATGTTTATATGTGCTTAAAAAAATGTTTTTCCCTGGGCACACACACACACACACACACATGCACAGTTTGACAAATCAGAAAGCACCAGTACACACTGTACTGAATGTTCAAATGGCTGTCCAGGGGTTTACACATGGTACATACTGGGGTCAGACCTTCAACACAGATCCATCAAATATTTGTAATCATGATACTACAGCATGTTTTTATCTCTGTCATATAGCCTTACACAATTAACATGCTTTAAGATGAGAAAACAGACAACAAAATCTCCCATGTATTCCAAGTGGAGTATTATGGCCATGTTGTTGTTGTGAAACTTATTCTGAAGTATAACTTTAAAAATTGTTCTATATTCCTCATTTTAACACAGACGACAGGCTGATCATCTGATATTCCCCTCTAAAATGACACGTGGTCTAAAATTCAACTTTATTTTTGTAAATATTTGACTTTTTTTATATAAAGTCTCAGATTTTTTTTGCTTTAGGTGGTCCTAATACTCCATAGACTTAAGTAGATTAATGACCCCCAAACCAAAGATAACCTTTAAATCTGTAGAATTTTCACATTGGTATATATTCATTAGAGTTGAAAGAGTTGAAAGGGTGGAAAATGTAGCTCACTCACTCGGTCCCCTGGTCCAGCTTGAAATAGCTCTGCAACTAACATTGATTGTTGTGAATTTGGTACAAAAATTCATGTCCCCCTCTGGACCAATTGTAATAACATCATGGTACTTTAAATACTCATGTGGCACTGCCATCACATCAAAGTTTCTCTCTGGTTTACGACCAAAAACCAAGATAAACTAAGATGGTGAACACACAGTCTGTTTCTTAGTCTTACTTTCCTTTGAGTCAGTGCTCCTCACTCCTTTCCTCCGTGACTATAGTCTGCATGGTTCACATTCTCCATGCCAGTGATAGCAGTGCTAATTCTGGATCCTAGAATTAGTGACTCTCATTCGTTGAGAACGTGAGGAGGTGAAAGGTCACACTGAGTGGGGCTGAGGGTGTTAAGGAGAGAAAACATGTGAATATATAAATACATATATGTATATTGTGTGTGATAATAATAGAAAGTCTACATGCATGCCACTAATGGGCCTGCCAATGTAATTGTATATATTACTATATTTGCTTGTCTCTACTATTTTAAAAACCAGCTTCCTATGAGAGCATATATTTAAGGCTGCATCATTACAACATGAGAGGCATTTCCTATCAAATGGCACGAGTGACATTTTGCCCTGGGCCAAACATAATGATTTTGCTCACTGTATTGACCGCACTCCAGATTTCAGTCGGCATGGCACAGATTCAGGGCAGCAATCTGATCGGGAGCGAAGCTGATATTCTGGAGCGGCAGGTTGTAATTCAGCTGCATTAAACAAACGTATAATAATCACACAGCTTGAGTTAGTCCAAGAGATCCATTTCCTTCAGAGATCCCACCCCCCTCTCAGTTGCTGCTGCAGTGAGTCGGTTCAGCTGTCCACTCATCGAGCCCTTTATCGCTCTGTAATCCTGCGGAGACTTGACCTTCAAATCGCCCGAGTAATGGGCAGCGTACTATCCACTAAATGAAAAGTCTGTCACAATCAAGGATAAAGATTATTTGTATAATCAAGGATCTACGATTTACAAGATGGTCGGTGGAGGATCACATGTTTGAACTAAGCATACACGTAGATCGCTGATGATGCCGCATGATGCTTAATGTTTACTATCTATGATTAAAGCAAAAGAAAGGATCAATTCCTGACAGATTCTCCTAATCTACGGGCTTGATCAGCAAATATCAGGATTTGATTGTATTAGGGTCAAATATTAGGAAGATTTTAAGGTTTCCGTCCTTCTTCAGTCATCTATTGATCTTATTTCAAGGCCACTAATAGAAACACTGCTTTGTTTGGCATTTCTTGGCACGACTGCTAATGCCAGACCCACACTGGAGGATAACTTGGCAGATTTTTGGTTGTATACGCCCCTCACGACAACTGCCAGGTTGTTCCATATTTGAGGTCAGTCTGGTTATCTGCCCAAATGATCCTGTAGCGTGAGGCATTTACAGAGATAATCTTAATGTTACTGATTGGATCTGAGTGTCCCGGATTTCCAGCCGTAAATCTTAAACATGTTTGGTATTCACTGCTTGAAATCCAGTAGAGTGAAATCAACAGAAATGGAACATTGAGTTGAAACCCTAACGAGAGTGAGCTGAGTGTAAGGCATCACAGAGACACTGATCAGTAATGATATAAAATGTATCTCCATGACATTGGAAGGTCAGAGAAAGTAAATGACTACATTTCTAATGATCACAATAGAATTAGCTTGTAGCAGCAGCTACCTGTTTGAGACTAACAATAAAACTTTATTCCCAAGTCACCTCCAGCTGATGTTGCAGAATGTATCAGCCAATTTTGCCCTATATGACGTGATCCACAGTGTTTCTCTTGTATTTAGTTTTTTGGTGCAAAACATCGTATACACACCCAACGTGCAACCAGCTGTCCATCACCTCCATTCGTTTTGCCCTGGAGTCGTGTTTGATCATGAACGATTCTGTGAGATCCCAAGTCCATCTCGAAATTGTCACTTTGGAAATGTCAATAGTATAAATGCCAAGACTGTGGTCCTGTGTCTTGACTTAATCGTCTCACTTTGATGATCCAGCACTTACTACATAACTCCCACTGTAAGACTGGGGTATTAATGTTGTCCTCAGTCTCCTCTCAGTTTTAGGTTGAGTAAGGTTTGGCCTGAGCCTCATCATTTTAATTTGTTCTTTTGTCTTTCAAAATCTGCTTGTGTGCCCTCTCTCACTCCCATATTAACACACCCTCTCTCAGTCTATCCCGTGTTCAGCAGTCTTGTCAGATCAGAACCGTTTGTTTTAGGGTTAATATTAGCGTTGGAGCCATAGACTGTATATAGGGTTGCAGTGCACTCGCTGTGGACCGTGGCTGAAGGGTGCAGAGAGGTGGTAGGGGTAAAGTGGAGGTGATATCTTTAGAATGTGTTGACAGCACAGAAACATGGGGGAAAGGAAGCGCAGCGCTGAACCTCCAGTAGCTAAATGTGTTACAGGAAGTAAGGGGTGCCAAAAGGGTTGATTGAGGAGACAAGAGAACTGGAAGGAATAATGTTGATAGGTGGTACAGAAATGATTTGAATGTTTTCTTGTGGCACTATTTTTATAAGCTATAATCAGCCAGATTTTTATTCAACAAGACTAGCAGTTCCCCTTACACCCCATAATATGCGTAAAGTGTCAATGTTATTACTTTGTTAGGGAGGTGGATTTAATCATTGTTATTATCTGGCTGCATCAAACTTAGTGATGTAAAAAGAGCAATCATCTGCTTAATGTGTTAGACAATTATTTTATGACATGGCTTAGTGTCATAAAAGTGTCCAAAATGTAAAGGGCTCATCCTCTTGGGAGCATGAATGTGGATCTTGGCTGTTGGCAGTATGGTAAATGGCTCCAGAGGAAAGGTCTAAGGGTCACCTACAACAGATTCTAGCAACATATTAGATATAGACCTATTAATTATATTCTATAATCTACTGACAGATATAAGATACCCTTATTTTATTTTCGTGGCAAATGTATTTACTCATCTGGACATTTTACAGTCAGAAACTATACATGTCAGTTCTATGTGTCAGGCAAACTATGCTAGAGACAGTGTTTTGCATGAACCTATTTACACATCCATTGGATACAGAGCTAAACATTAACTTGTAATCATGTCTCTGGCCTCCATGCTATCAGTTCAGCTTTAATCCTCTTTTTAGGGCTTGGACTCTATAAATTCCTGAAGAAAATCCCAGAAACAAAAGGCAAATTTAGCTGAGAAATGCTTCACTCTGTTCATTAGGTAGCCACTAGAGTTAGAGTTGTTTTGTTGACAGTTGCCTTTTGTGGTTCAACTCCATGATCACTACTGTGCAGACTCTTCCTCCAAGTTATGTCATCAGCGTGAGATGGAAGCACCCATATCAGGGCTATTTTGGCTTCAATTTCGCACAGTAGAAAGAAGTGGACATGCATCGTCCATTTTTATACACAGTCTATGTTTTATAAGAACAAATCTTTGAGCATACAAGTGACGTCAGCTCTAGCTATGTTATACCTAGTGTTTGTTTTTATGATCTTCATTACCTGGTGTATCTGCTCTACATTTGACATAAAAACAAAATACAAAATATGTCTAATGAATAAATTCAAATGTAGAAATGATAAAAGCTCATATAAAACTTACAGGCTGAGTACAAACTTCAACTCCTTTCAATTGCAAACGGCTTAATATACAAGTAACTGTGACAGAAAGTTTCCAGAATCCAGAAAGTGTTTTTTCTTCCCATGTGTCTCATTTCCCAGCCTCTCCTCAAGTGAAAGGGTATGCGGTAATTAAATACAGTTTAAGTTATCAAATATGGAGAGGCTATGCTATTTGACAGGTAAAGCTCCCTGTAATGAGTGGTACAGCAGGTGAAACAAAAGAACTGGAGTGCAGAACAAAAGACCTTGCATGTGTTTTGGAGCACGTTCAATCCCTTGGCAGTGAGCTGTGGATTTTAGCTTTTTTTTCCACTCAAAACGAAAGAAACCCAAAAAAAACTGGCCTCTGCGCTGCTGGATTTCTGCTCCCCAATTATCCATCTCTAACCACCCCCTGCAGTATAGTGAAGGAGAGGCGGGAGCTGGAGGGTGAGGTGAAGTAAAGGTTGACTCTCTTTGATTTTGTCTTGTCGTGTTTTTACATAACAAATTAGCATCATGTTGAAAATGTTTCATCTGTCTTCGCTCGTCTGTCCGTCCAACCTCATCCCTCCCTTTCAGCACAGGATTCACAACTCACAAAATACGTCTGTCCTCACACCACGTTTACAAAAGAAGAGTTTATGCTAACTGTATTTATACATTGTAATGATATATTTTGAGGATTTGATGGTATCAGTGAGGGTTGAATCTCTGTAAATATAAGCTTAAACTGACATGGTGGTCTTGAGTGACAAAGCAGCAGTCAGCGCTCGATGTTGCTTTACCAGTGGGGGTGCACAGTACTCTGGGCCTGAGATGCTTCAGAATGAGATGACCACAGCTGGTTTGAACAGCGATTTACTGTGGTGCTGTTCCCCCCCGCTGTGGGAGATAAGGCCTGGTAATGGCATGGTGTGACAGGGAGATAATGCTCAGTGGGTAATGGGTAAGCTGTGAGGGGCCAGTGGTGTACAGTTGAACATCTGTGGCTGTGCAGTCATAAAACTCCAGACCCATTATATGGTTTTGCTAAAACGCTGCCCTTTAGCATCTGTGCTACCCTTTCCCAACATGCTACTAACTACTTTTCAATCTGGCATCATTTCCATTGCTACTTCATCCTCTTTTTTTTACTTTGCCCTACATTGTCCATTTGTCCCCATTTCAGTTTTTCAACATCTCCCGACTGGTTGCACGCAAACACTCTGCACTTCTGTTGTTTAACCCCCTGCATTTCATTCTTTTCCTGGCCTGCATGCTTTGCTCTCTAAATCTATATTTACTCCGCTCAGCATCACTTACGGTTCCTAACACTTTGTTCTCGTCGACACCTGTGGCTTCAGCTCAAGGAGCTGTCGCTTTATGATTTGTGTGTTTGTATGTGTGTGAGTCAACAAGGACATTTTTCTGTGCTTATAAATAGCGATTCCCGATACCAATTCCGATACCTAGACTTTGCGCATCGGCTTATACCGAGTACTGATCCGATACCATACCATTTAAGAAAATAATAACTCATACAATGTAGTATAACAGCTGTATGCTACTGACCCTGTATGGAAGTGATGATTGCTATCATTGTTGTATGGCTCAGGTTAAATCCTATGAGAAACAAATACATACAGAGAATGAATAACTTGGAACGTAAATTTTCTTGTGTGACATTCATAACTGAAAAAGAACACAAATACATAAATCGATGAATACACAACAATGAGCACGACACAAGTTTTTTGGTCATCTGTCTTGCTTCTGGGTTGTCTTCGTTGGATTTGTCACGTAATTTTTAATGCGGTTTCCGAAGTTTGGTGCTGTAGTTTGTCCTTTTTTGCCGTTGGCCATCATATGAACTCATTGCACTCGTTCACATGATAGTTCTTTAAATGCTTTATGAGATTTCTACTGATGTAATTGGGAACAACAGTGCCACCATTTGAAACTGAAATCTTGCATATGGTTCATGTCGCTGTTTGCGTGAAATATCACCAAATTGCTGAAATCTTAGTTAGCTCTGGCTAACGCTACATTACCAGAAATCGCTTCTTCTTAGCCAATCTAAAAACAGTCCTTGCCAGTTGCAGTACAGCCCAACTGCTTTGGAGCAGCAAAGAAGAAGTGATTTCCCTGAAAAGAAAATTGCAGTTTTTAGACGTGGTAGTGGATCAGTACATAGATTTGCAATACCTCGCCAATACCCAACCTCGCATTTTCGCCAGTAATGGAGGCATTTCCGATGTTGGTATCTCTAATTGTTTGCATATGCCTTGACAAGTTTTCGACCTGTCACTCAGTCATTTTTAGCTGTGCTATGTGCACATGTGTTTATGTTTGTGTTTGTACTCCTGATCTGAGCATTACCTAAAGTCCAAAAAGAAGGCAACCTTCTCGGTTCTCATCTGTATTTCACAGAGAGAAAGTGTTTTCCCTCTACCCACACCAGTAGCTGAGACCCTGAGGAGCCACCGAGAGCATTGCGCCCACATGAGTCATGCCTAACTTAATGCTGTGGGAGATGGAGAGATCATCTGATGAGACATTAGGGATGGAGGTGTAGAGCAGCAGATGTGGTGGAATAACATGCCTGTAACATGCATCTATGTTGAAGCTGTTCTCCATTCCCACTGCTGTAGTGTTTCTCCAACCTGTGTTTTAACTGTAAATAACTTGCTGTCTTGCAGCTGTAGATCATGTTGGGTGAAAGGGTCACTGGGCTAAAAAAAAGTTAATCTGGTTTCTGTTGCAGTTTGCTATAAGCAGAGAACAATAACAAGTATGCACACTGGACATCAGGCTCAGCTGTCCGGCTCCACATTTCCATATTATGTGATTATTTCTGTCTTTTATAATCCTGTTGCATGATGTGTGTCTCCATTGTTGCTGTTATCAGTTGCTGTGTTGTGGCGGCTCCTGTGTATATGTCACAGTGTTGTGCTTACTGTGGATGTGGCAGGGTTTTCCCTGGGCTCTATTATGCTGACAAACATCAGCAGACCAACTGTTGTGCTGTGGCACCACTCACTGCGGTCTGGGCTTTTTTTTTTCTTTCCCAAGTCTCAGAGTGCTTGCTGGAAGAAAGTAAGAAATATACAGTATCCCTACGTGTGTGTCTGTGTGTGTCTGTGTGTGTGTGTTTGCCTGTGCACACGTGTGAGTCTGGGCTTGTTCATACATGCACCCGAATGTGTCTGCACAAAACCTCTGGCTGGTCTGTTTTAATCATTTTGAGGCGATTACATAATGCAATAAAACATTACAAGTACCACAAGCTAAACATCCAGCGCGCTCACTGGAGAATCTGCAGGCTTGGCGTCTTACTCGGCCATGGGCTTTTGGAGATGATGGGTTTAGGGAATGTGGGAATGTGTGGAGAGAGATGGGGAGAGGGCCGGTTTCCAGGGAAATGGTAAATCACTTAGGGAAGGAAGCACAAGGGGAAAACAAAGCGGGGAGGAAATGCACCTGCCAGACAGAGCAGCAGCAGCAGTTGGCAAGTAGATCCTCGAGTTATGTCATAGCTCTGTGGTCTGCTGACTTCCAGGTGAGGACAGAAAATAGAGAAAGTTATGCCAAAGTGTTACAGTTACAGCTGCTGCTTTCTTTTAACAACAACAACACACACTGTGGTTCTTTTACACTATAATGTGCATTCCCAAAATATATTGATTTGAAAGTTTCAACTAGAAATTAATTTGGCTGCACTTTGACTGATGCATGTGAAAATACTGTATGCATTCAGTAGTGTTATACAGTATTTCACATTAGCTTTTTGACACTAAAGTTGCTTAGTATAAGACTTATATCTGTCACACAGACAGACAGACAGACACACACACAAACACACACACACACTTACACGTTTGTCCTTCTATCTTAGTGAGGAGATATTTAATTCACTAGCCCCTTACCCTAACCTTAACCATCCAAACTAAATGCCTAACCCTAACCTAAGACCAAATAAAAAGTAAAGACCGTTCAAAATGTCCTAATTTTGCTTAAAATGGCCCCCACAAAGATATTAAGGAATCCCCCTAAACACACACAAACAAGTGAGGGCTATAATATCAGGTAAGTGTGGTATGAGTCAGAGCTTGAATTCACCGTGCTATAATCCACTCAGCAAGCAGCACATATCCTCCAATATCCTCTGTGTTTGCTCACTTTGGCTCCTGTTAGTCCTGCTCTGGTTTCTCTGTCTGTTTCTACTGTGTTTGTCTTTCTCACTCTTTCTGCGCCTTTCTTTTCTCTCCTTTATGCCTCTCTTCCTCTCTCTTATTGGCTCGCCTTCTTTTTTCTATAAACCCAATCCAGCCAATTTATTTAGATGACTGTTTATAAAAGTACGCTGCCTGATACATTTAAAACCCCACAAATTAATGGTTTAGATACTGAAATTTGATTGACATTATTGTTTGACTTGTCATAATTGCCCTCGATGTTCATGACAATTTCTCAATTCTGGATTTAAAGCTTTTGCAAAATTTAAAAGTGTGTGTACCTCTTATACTGCACTTATACCTCTCTCTCTCTCTCTCTCTCTCTCTCTCTCTCTCTCTCTCTCTCTCTCTCTCTCTCTCTCTCTCTCTCTGCAATATGTATTTTTTGTCTCTCATTTCATTCACACATTCTTTCATTTTCAAGTCTTACTTCTGTCATGCACCGCTGCTGCACATGCCCAGTGAATCAATTAACAATGACACAAACATCAAGCATGAGACACACAGGCTGACAGTGAGTGAGTGAGTGAGTGAGAGAGACAGGAGGACAAAGGGTGGGGAGGGGGGCGAGGGAAAACACGCTTGTTTCACATGTGCACAGTTGAATGTGGGCTTGAACACTGCCATATTTCCCACAATCAACTTTTGTTTCAGGCTACTTGCTGCAGAAAATCAGGTCACACTTTATAAGAATGCACTATCACAGATCAAATGCAATTACACAACAACTGTGATGCACAGAAAGCGACGTCAGCAGTTGAACAAAAGATTGATTTCTAAATACATTTAAGTGTTACAGTCTAAGTAAACACACACATGATTTAAATGTTAGCCAACTGCGGGTTAGAGCTTACAATAGGGACTGGAAACAGGCAGGCCAAAGCAACCAATCAACACCTGTAGGAATCACTCACATTATATATTATTTGTTTAATTCATTTAAAATCCAAAGTGTACCCATGACTCGTCATGGTTTAATAGTAGTTATGTGCCAGACTATTTTTTGGTAGTGAGCAGAATATTGCTGCTCACTCTGTCTGGTGATGGAAATTTCATTAAATATAATGTGTTATTTAGTGAGCTTTAGAGGTGCTGACAGACAGAGCCATGCAGGCAGTTTTCCTCTGTCTTCAGTCATTATGCTAAGCTAAACTAACAGGCTGCTTATAAAGTATAAAATCCAATATATTGAAATATTTCTGTGAGTATATAATGCTTCATCACTGTCTCTCTGGATACAGAACACAACTACCTAAAGATGTCTGTGTGTGTTTATGAGTGGGAGACGATGCAGCGACTGTGATGGCAGAGGGTATATTTATGTTTGTGTTGTGGGTAACTATTCTTGTGTGTGTGTGTGTGTGTGTGCGTGTGTTTTGGGACAAATGTGCATGTGAAGGGCAGAGGGTATTCTGGTCTTAGCATGTGGTGGGGCATAGTTTATTTGTGAGTGTGTATGTGTGTGTGTTCCAGGTCGTCCGCAAAACATAAATCATTAAATTTCAAGGTTAAGTCTAGGTTCAGGTTGAGATGAGGTTAGGTTTAGGTTAAAGTTAAAGTTAGGTTTAGATTTTCTTGTGGATTAAGGTTGGAGTAAGTCTCCAGTAAATCAATGACAAGTCAATGTAATGTCTTTGGAAGTCATGGAGACACAACTCTGTGTGCGTGTGCGCACGTGCTGGGCAGTGAGTTGCCTTCCTGAAGACATCTGCTTCCAAGCTTCTTTAACATCTGATGTCCTTCAGTGTTCGAGGTTACAGTCTGGAGATGTTTTAAATGTGTGTGTGTGTGTGTGTGTGTGTGTGTGTGTGTGTGTGTGTGTGTGTGTGTGTGTGTGTGTAGGTATGTATTATGTAGTATATATAAGTGTGCTACCAATAAAATATAGCAGCCATTTGTTTCTACAGGGGTGGATTTATGGGAAACATATAAAAAAGTTTGTTTTCCTTCACTCCCAAGTGTTTCCATTCACAGTACGTTTGCCTTTAGGCCTGAAGTTGTACTGTATCTGCCTGTGAGATGTGTGAACATACTTTGTGTGTGTACATGTGTGTGTCACTGGTGAGCTTAGTGTAATCGCCGTCTAGGTCCGTCGCCATTCTTTAAATCTCACGAATCCCACAGTAAAACCTTGGAGGTCTCACTCTCCCTTTCTGTCTCTCTTCCCCTCTCTCTCACACACACACAAACACACACACACACTGAGCTCATGGGGCCTCTATCGTCATCCGTACCATCAGCAGCCTCCAGTGCTGCTCGTACTGTATGCCAAGACCAACACACAAAAAATAGACAGTCGCAAAATAACCAAGTTGTCCTCAGCAGTCTGGCCCACGCCGCCTGCCAACTTTTCCTTTTCACTTCACTTGACATGAGACTGAAGTCGTGCATTATTGTCCAAACTATATCAGCGTCTGACAGATTGATAGAGTATTTATTCTAAGTACAGATTAATGGACATGGCACTCCACAGATGTGTGCACACAAGAAGTAAATACCACCCAGCGGCTTTGCACATTGGTACTGAGACGAAATGCAAACTCTTACAGAGAAATATCACTTGCAAAAGGTCAACATTAAAGCATCGTGGAATTTTACAATGAGTTGTCTCAAAATAATGAAAACAAATATGCCATGTTTTTCCAAAGAAAAATTGGAAACTTGTGATACACATGAAATTACATTGCAAATGGCTGAAAATTGTCTCGTCCACTTGACTCGTTCTTCATTGACTGAATGTAAAGTCAGGGCAGCACAGACACACACACACACAGTGCACCGCCTGACCTGAACAGAGCTTCAACCCATGCAGTATCTAGTGTTGTTACACTATGCTTGATACCCAACACTCCTATATTTAGCGTGATACCAGTGCACTGAGGGAAAAGACTTCCTGGGATTAAACCAAGCACTCCAGTGTGCACCCCATATGACTGATTGGCCCAGACAGCCGCGTCGGGGCTTTTTTAGAGGGGTGCAATGAAATCCTCCAGAAACACGAGTCAGCAGTTATATCTGGGCTTAAATTCAGGACCACCAGCTGTGACCCGCCCCTTTCTCGCCTGGCACACAAACAGTTGCACCTTCCTGAATAATATTACCCTTGGTCGACCTCAGTCTGTTTTTATCCGTAAATATCCTGCGACCTAATAAAAATGAATGACACTAAAATGATCAAAGCACAGGGAATACAACACCATGAAAAGACAACGTGCTTCTTATTTCAGAAGACGGCCTCATAGATGTGATCTCTAGGTTAGCCTGAGTCAGCTAACCTTCCTGAATCACAACAGTCCCAGTGGGTCCACAGTCACACACTGTGGCAGGTCCACATTGACTGTGCAGCAGATTAAAGGTCTGTCATGACTCAGGGCAGCCAATATATTTAGCTATCGTCTATTCAAACTTAAAATAATGCTTTTGTGCATGTTGCGGAAAACCTGATTTCCACAAAGTAGACATTTTACAAATCATGCAGCCATAACTGAACAACTTACAATAACTGCAACCAATGCAAACACATACAATTTTGCACAAAGGCAGGTTAGCACAGGTATTTGCAGAGAACAAGCCCAGATAGCTTTGGGAATTTTAAAGCTACAGTACACAACTTAATGAAATTAGTTAGTGCTAGCATGAGAATCCCTCTTCCTGCTCTGTTACACTCTACTCAGCCCTTCACCGACATCCTTCAATGCACGATGTCTCAGCAATTGCACAAATTGTGGATTAGTCTTAAGCTTTTTTTCAACAGGTCAAAAAAAATTTCCGCAGCGACTAAAATCTTGCTCAACTCCTCAACTGGCAATGGAAAAGTAGTCAATCACCTTCTTTAGTGGGTTAACCTGCATTTAAAAAACCTGGCAATAGTGATGTTTTCCAACTGCTGGCTGCTAAGTGGCTTCACTTTTGGATCGACATCCATTAGCTCACACGTCTTTGTCCTTCTCTTCTCTCTTAGTATAGGGTGAGGCTTGCTCTAACACCTTTTGTTGGAATATATCTGAACTTCTGCCAGGATTTTTGATGAGTCTCCATCATATAAGTCTTTGACAGCACCTCACATTAAAATACAGCTGGTAAAAAGTTACATTCAGTAGCTTTAAGTATTCATATTTTTATAATAAAAAAATCGTTTTTAAACTCAGTCCTAGTGCTAGAACTAGGTACAGGTAATGCACCGCAGGTTTCTGACTTTCTTGGAGAGCAGCCTTATTGAAAAAAAAAAACAAGACTATGAGAGCATGTGGTTGAACCAGAACAGTAAAGTTCTAGACTAAAAGGCTCTGCAGAGCTGAGAGGAAATACAGAGTTGGGTGATAATTCTCTTTGGGTTTATACAAGTGACCACTTTGACTTACAAGTAGTCTCAGGTTCTGTTGTTAATTAAAAAATATTGATTGAAGCCCCTACACGGACATAGAGGCGTCATTGAATATGCTCATAAATTACTGGATTTGTCATTTTGTTGTCGTTTTTCCTTGTCTGCTACTTCTCATCTTAACACCAGTGCTCCTTTAACTAGGTCACCTTTGAGAAACATCTGCTGAGCTGGCTGCCTTTTGTTAAATCTGATAATTAAACACAGTAGTAGTAGATTTTAGCTGCCCTTTGTGAAGGCCAAATAAGTAGAATTAGACTATACACACTCAACTGGGGACTCCAAATTTGCACTTAGTAGTATACAGCAAAATACAGTGTATTTCTGAAGATAATTTCTGTGGATTAGACCCAATGTAGCCTGAGCTGGCCTGTGTGCTTTTCTGTTTGGAGATGTGTAGATGATGCAGTAAATGTTGAGGGATTAGTCAAAGCTGAAGGGTCACAGCACTAATCTCATTATGGCACGAGGAGGAGGAGGGATCTGACCACTCCTGAGCGACTTAGCAGGCAGCCTCAGCCCGGAGGGAATCCCTGTTTCACTACAGAACACACACACACACACACACACACACACACACACACACACACACACACACACACACACACACACACACACACACACACACACACACACACACACACACACACACACACACACAGTCACTTACACACGCACATGTGCTGTAATGCACATACAAGCTCTTCCAATGCAATTTTCCACTTCTGAAAAAAGTGGAGTGCAGAAAGTTTCTGGAGGGATTCATTCAAAATAGTGACAGAATGATAAACAAACAAAAGGTCTTTGGATGATATGATGACTCTGTCAAGTCCTCACTTGTGCTGTTGACTTTGTGTTAAAGCTGTGAGATTTCAAACTGATCTCCCATGTTTTATAGGTTTTATGTGTTGTTTAACATCATTAAAGGCAAATAGAAGAATTTGTATGTGAATACACTAATACACGTATACTACACACTAATAGATGCCGTTCCCCTAAATAGGCCTTTAAAAATGTTTTAATGTTTGTTTTAATGCACAGGTTGTTTGGGGCGCTGCTGCAGATTCTGCTGAGTGGAGTTATAAGAGCAACAAAGTTTCAGTATTTCATTTGACACAGTGGCAGTTTGAGGTGCAACTCTACTGTCCACCAGTTGCTTTCCTTTGTGTCTCCAGAGTAAAAAACACACACACTCATAATCATTCATCTTCCGCTGCAAGAGCAATAAATTAATACATTATTTCTTGATAATTGATCATTTTTTCTTAATTATTTACACTAAGCCTTGAGGGAACATAGAGAGAGCATTCTAACAAATGCAATGCTCTGCTATTATAACCAACAGTAGCGAGCCTGTAGATACTGAGTGTCCGTCACACTCCCTGGGAAATCTACGATAATGTCAAAAAGAAAAGAAAAGAGAAAGTAAAGAAATTCCAGAATCCGTCCCTTTGTCTGGATCTGTGCCAAAATTGTGTCCAGGTCCAATTCTTCCACCAAGTTTCGTGGGAATCTGTTCAGTAGTTTTTGCGTAAATCTGCTGACAAACAAACAAAACAAACAGGGTTGAGAACATAACCTGAGAGGTAATTAAAGCAGAAGGTTACCAACAGAAGTGACTACATCAAAAACAAGTGGAAACAAGTGTCTCCGCTGGCAGATTTTTCCCCTTACTTTAAGAAAATGAAGTTTTGAAGATGGAATAAGAGGCTCAACGACTCGTTAGGGCTGACACACTGCAGGGCATGTGAGGTCATGGTGAAAAAGTGTGGACGAGAACTGCGAGTCTTCCAAAACAAAACAGTAAAACTCCAAGCAAACCTATAAATGAAATGAGCCTTTCTGTCTTTCCTTCCTCAGTCTTCCTGCACTCAGCAAACACAGGCCCCGGCTCGCACATGGGCGCGTGCACGCGATCACATGCATGCACACTGTGTACGAGCACATGCACAAGCCACAATGACACATCCCAGTGAGTGTTTTAGCTTTTCTTGTGACAATAATAAAACTGAGTGCCAGGAAAAAAAAGGAGAATGACCAAAGACAGATTCCATCCCTCTCATCTCCTTCTTTTTCACTTTTTCTCACATCTGCTGCTCTGTCTCAGACCAGATGAAGACATCTAATTAAGATACGTTTATCTTCTTAGTTTGTGTTTCATTTTTATGTCAGTTCACCTCTGGAGAGATAATGGCTCTGAAGTAATTTTGTTATGCCAAGCTGTTTGGCCAAGAGGTTGAAGGTGAGAGTAGTTTGTTTGAATTATTTCCAGCCTGAATGCACCATCATTCCAGACATGCTGTGTTCAGACAGCTGGAGCTCTTTGTGCCAATGGGAAAATGGCTGATTGATTATTTAGCATGTCAAACTCTGTTTACGCATGAGCAGCAGGGCAATTAGTGACACGACTTTATTAGCAGCTATAAGGTGATTATGGAGTATTGTCATGACAACACTTCAGAAAAACATCTTAGAACTTAATTAACACTTAATATAAGTCTGAAAAAAACGCTCTTTGTACTTCGTATCAGGACATCAAAACTTTTTGATTCAAGAATAAATCGGCACAATATCTCCTCATACTGTGCATCATCTGTCTCCAGGTAGGACAGTATTTCAGTTACAGTGCCGCCAACATAGGCCAATGTCGCCATGCAGTTTCGAGATACATTTATTTTAAGTCTGTATTTCAGTACACTGAAATTAGACTATGTTATTATTAAATTGATATATCTGGTCTGCATTTTGTGATTGGCTCATATGTGTACACTCACCTCAAGTCTGTTTTAAATTATGTTATTTATATTTCATTTGGTGTGACCTACATGTCAACTTAAAGAAAAAAAGAAAACTTGTCCGTTGATGAGGTTTGTCCTTATTTTCTATAAAAAAGGACAAAAGGGTTATGTCACAATACATACAAAAACACATCAAACTTTTCTCAAAGATGGTTTCTGTCATTTTTAGGGAGTTCTTGTCACACTGTTTGTTCCAATGTTATTTTTCTTGCAAGTTTAGCTTGTTAGTTATTTGCTGTTATTAAATGGAATAAAATGTCATGGTTGACAGCTGAGACTGACTCCTGATTGGTTGAGCAGATTTTTATGTCAGACCTTGCAAATGTGGTTCCTTCTCCTATTAGATACTCCATAATTGAGGCAAGGTCACACATAACCAAATGTTGCGGGTCAAAGTTCACTGAAGTTGAACTCCACGAGAAGCCATGCTTCATCACAGGAAGCAAATTCACTCGGTCATGAATGGGAGGTGAAGGTTCGCCACTGCTACGTTTGTGTTTGTAGGACACTTTGTGTCCAGGCTATATTAGCTTCATTTCTGGGTAGTGGGTGGAAGTGGTGACACGTCCTCCATCTTTATCTACGCACAAGGCCATAGCCTTCACTTTCTCTACCCCGTTTCCTGTCTTTCTTTCACTGTATATTTAGCTAAGAGACTTAGGGCTATCTTCCATGAAACCAGTGGTACACCAGAATGAATCAAGCCAAGTTTAAGCCTTATCGCTGCCGCTGACATGCTCCTGACAGACAGCAGACATTTTGGTAAAGGTTACCTTGACAGCCCCACTCGTGGCCTGATGAAGAACACGGACATTACACATGGTCGTCTGGATGAACCATTGACACCCAAAGGCCAGATGAAGTGTTTCCTGCCTCAATAAGAGGCCACTTGACTTCCAGGGAAACTAAGAGTCAAAAGAACAAGGAAATCAATCTAAACAGGTTATTTGAAGAGTTAAAGCTGAGCCACAGTTCAGAGTCTGTCGTCATGTGTCAAATGAGATACTGGTAACAGTATGTTCAAGAAAGATAACACAAATATATCTCTAGCATTCGATGAGGGTTGAATGGACTTGCCCAAATGATTTCAGGGAAATGGATACAGTACGAAAGAGTTTTAGGTTGAACTGGGTTAAAAAGGTTAAATACCAACAATTTACATTGATGACATGGTACAGACATATTTTGACTTTATTTCCAACTTTCTCAGTTATCCCCTCTGACAGACAGATAACCGAAGATGCATGCTAATGAACAGGCCGTCTGATGGTTGTGTTGAGAATATTTCCAACCTTTCCTAATCTTTTTCATCTTTGTGTTGCCTCTTCGCACTTTTACAATTTAAACACGTTCAATCATTTGATTATCTCTACTGTAAACTAGCACAGTTGTATGTCATGAATTCTGACCTCGGGCGAAGGGTACTGCAGATAGAGACACAGACAGGCCTGTAATTCTTTCTTCTGTGTGTGGAATGATAATGATTTTGACCCTGGCCTTGGGTTAGCCTCGTCTAGCTTAGCGACGGTTACCGCTGTGCTCAACACAGAAGGACAGACTGGCTGGCCCTTGTCTGGGCCCACATCAGGGGGAGTGTGTTGTCCTGCCCTGCCCTCACTTTTGTACTCTTTTGACCAGCCACCTCCCTCTTGATGGACTGAACGATTTATGAACAACACGCAAACTCAGGATTTACACACACAGGTTCCTGAACCCCCCCCGCTGACACACAGTTGAAAGCACAACTGTTCTTATGTGCACAAATGGTCATTATGGACATTTTCAGCTTAATGCAGAGCACTTTGGAAAATTATTTCTGTTGATGTCTGCATCATTGCAGGGGTCTGCACATGTCAATATAAGTACTGTATTACAGGCTTATGCAAATATTTGTAAATCCTGGGGGTGCACAAAATGATTGAGACACTGGAGTGTAGAGTAAAATCCAGTACAACATAAATTGCACCCTGAAAATGATCAGTCTGATCTAAAACACAAATTTACAGGCTTTTTTTCTGTCAACCCATGTTTATAGAGACATAAACACACACTTTAAAAGACAAGAAAAGAAAGCTGTAGTGTGATATTACAGCATGAATGAAGTGATGGCGATAATATTAATATAACAACATAGTAAATAATACGAAGTACTATAAACACAACATTTAGTACCAAAGAAACTCTTTAAAGGGTGATGATACATTCCTACATTATTTTTAAGGTACTGTAGGAATGATGTGTTGTGTCCAAGGGTAGAAATAATGGGGCTAAATATCAGTGTGACGGAATAATCTGTTGGTCCCAATGGTTTCTGTGTTGTGACCTGAATACTTCACAGTTGAATTCCGGCCAGCAGCTCATTAACATTCCGATACAGCTCTAATCACTACTGTAACGTGCGTGCGTGCGTGCGTGCGTGCGTGCGTGCGTGTGAGAGAGAGAGAGAGAGAGAGAGAGAGAGAGAGAGAGAGAGAGAGAGAGAGAGAGAGAGAGAGAGAGACCTTGCACGTTTTGCTCTGTGAGTGAGGATGCGGCGAAAGCGTGTAATGAGGTGCCCACCTCAGGTGATCAGAGCCAAATGGTGTGACCGGCTCCATCGACGTGCAGCGTTGTTTCTCTAGCCGGCCGAAGTGTTGTGCAAACTTCTGCACAGCTGAGACTAATTTTATTACAAAGATTTATTGAAAATGAAACATATGAATACTGGAGAGAGGTGAAATATGTGCAGTGGAAATAGATTGTGCCCAAAACATTGCCTGATGTCAAGCGGAAACACTTTTGCATTACTTGTGTCATACTTTTACTACTGTCTGTTGAAGTATAGTCCCATAACAACGTCTGTGTCTCTGTTTGTCTCTACAGAAAGACTGTATAACTCCAATGGACGTGACTTAAGAAGAGCACTGTTCTCTCTGAAGCAAATTTTTCAGGTAACACACACATTTCACATGCAATTACAGTCAGTCCATTCTTCTGCAGTTGGTTATTGTGGCCACTGTGTGCTTCCATGATGACAGGGATCTCAATCAACGTGGCATCTCTCTCCTTGTGTATGTCTCTGTGTGTGCGTGTGTGCGTGTGTGCGTGTGTGTGTGTGTGAATCCTTATTTTAGGCTGAGACAAGTTAGTAAGCCACCGATGGCTTTTTCTGGGGCAAATAAACAAAAGCACGCAAATATGACAACACAGGGTTCTTAAATAAAGCAGTGATGTGAGAACTTTTAAACTGTTTACATTTTTTTGTCGACTAGCATTTATCACATCTCCTCCTTTTTACTCACTCACTCAGAGCAGCCAAACCAAATTTAGCAAATTGTTTTCACCCAAGTCTCATGTTTGTTTCCCTGTAAAAGCTCTTGAATGAACGTAAAGCCACACGGAGCTGTGTTGATTTGGGAGTGTACCCAGTGAACCTAAAGAGTCCTGCATCTGTTCAGACAACTTTCAGACAAAGTGTTTTCATCTTCCTCGTTTATTTTAGTATGAAGGGATGTTTTAAAAGAAAAACTGCGAAGTACACTGTTGTTGACATCTGGAGTGTGTATCAGACTGCTTCAGTGTGTTTGTTTGTGGGGGGTGTACCAATTTAAATCCTCATCATGCACATCACTGCCACCATGTGGTAAGAAATGAGAACCGGGTAATGAGCTGTGGGAGATGTTTGGTTTTGTGGTTTTGTGGTGTATGTAGTAACAGTTACTGTTTTAACTTATTACACTTGTCTAATGCTTCAGGATGACAAAGATCTGGTCCATGAGTTCGTGATGGCTGAAGGTCTCACGTGTCTCATCAAGGTGGGAGCAGAAGCTGACCAGAACTACCAGAACTACATATTAAGAGGTACAGTCTCTCTCTCTCTCTCTCTCTCTCTCTCTCTCTCTCTCTCCAATATATGTATGTTGTATAAAACCAATCAGAACACTGAACAATAATAAAACACAGCAGATTTAGTGAGTGCACAGTATGTTATTTACCAATAAGAACTATTAATACTAAAATACGTGATAGAATATACATATGAACTGGAAGGGCACTCAGAAGTGTGCATACCTCCACCAAAGCCAAATAGAGGCCTTAAATTCAATCAAACTGCACCAAAGTGCACATACTCATAGATATCAGTTCCCTAAATGTGCCTTATTTTATTCATTAAGATCCATGCATGATTCCCTGGGGAAAAGATGAAAATGCTCTGCCCCTTGCTCTGGATCTAGACCAAAAATGAAAGGGATTTTCCCCTGGCCAATACCACAACCTTCCATCAAGTGTCATGGAATTCTGTTCAGTTGGTTTTGTGTAATCTTGCTTACAAACACACATATGAACCAACAAACAAACAGACAGGGGTGAAAACATTACGTCCTTGACGGAGGTAATAAATATAGTTAAGAGAAACAAGGTAAATCTGATGGCTGCTGTAGATCCAGCAGGACGGTCTGATTCCTCCATGTTGTGGCAGTCAGGGACAAACTGTCCTGCTGACAGAGTCGTAATTCGTCCCAGTGCATTTTTGTGCTTTTTCAGTAATAAAACTGTGGATGTTTATTTGTAAATTTAGAAGTGCTGTTCCCACACAGAGCAGCTGTATCTCTGGGACAGTTCCTCCGTGATCTTCTCGCAAAGTCACTCCTCCTCCTCTCTTTCTCTTCTTTTCTCTCCCTCTCTCTGACTGACTGACACTCAGTCTTTGTCTTTCCCGACACTTCCTTCCTGTTTCTGTCTGTAATGAGCTCTGTGCTTCCGTGAGCTTTTTATTATGACACTGTGGTGTATTTAGCACATGTTTTGATTAAACAACCACACATCTGATCAGAACAGAAGTGGCTTATTTAGATCGCAGCGAACACAAGAGACCACAACAGTGTAGGCATTGTTGAGCTGCTGTCATTTAGCTCCTGCAGCTTTTTCATTTCTTACACGCATGCCTCCCATAATTTCCACCATCAGTAAATACACTTGAAGTTCCAAAGAGAAGGCCTTGCTTTCATTTTTCACATTTAAACCTACACACACATTCCTCCCCACACACCCATAGTTCCCCCTCTCCATGTGTCACAGATAATCATTTCATGAGTAGCGTAATTACAGAGTGTCTTTGTTTGCTGTTAATTGTGTAATGACTGGCTATCGGCAGCCATGTGATAAATCTTACAGAGGCAGCTCTGAGCAGTGAGCGGTGGTGTCAGAGGATCTGTGGTCCCCTGAACCCCTCACTGAAACTTGTTAACTCCCCCCACCAGTAAAAACACACTGTGGAGGAGGGCATTTACAGTTCTTTATTTATACAACAAGCCTTTTTGTCAGGTGAAAGAACCAAGCTGGCATAAGGTGATTGTGTGTTGATATGACACAAGCTTTCAAATATGCACCAATTTGTTGAAATGTGTGTGTGTAGATGTAAATCTAGAATAAGAAGCTGAAGTGAAGTAAGAGTCACATACAATAGGTAATTTCTTTGATTATTGTAAAAGTCTTTGAGATCCCACAGAGCATCATAGTCGTCGTTTAATACTTGCTTTACAGTTCCTTAATCAGAATGCCATATGGTCGAATAGCTTTCTCCACTGCTCGTTTCTCATCCTCCTCATCAAAGGAGAGATTGCATTTGAAGAAAGAACAAATTTCTTGCTGTGCACAATATAAAAGGGATGAGATATAAATGAGAGTATTTGGCAGTGAGACCCCCTTGTGAGTCATCAAGGTCGAAAGGGGGCGTGGTTACACATTAAGGTAAAAACTCTGAGGTTTGGTTTCTGTGGGAAATCTCTTATAACCCCAACAACATAACACAAAATGTACAACTCTTGATTGATACACAAGACACATGCTTTTTCATGCTAGGCACTTGCCCTGGTTCTGAATAGGGAAAGACTGGAATTAATATGAAAATATAAATACTAAGTGCAAAGGTCATTCAGCACAGTCACAGTGTAAATGAAATGAAGAAACAAATGTCAAGTACCAGATCATATAAAAGCAACACACACTTGCTTTTTTAACAGTCCCTGTTTATTTACTTGTTCTGCCTGTCTAACCATTTGTTTGTGTTGTTCTCTCAGCTCTGGGGCAGATCATGTTGTACGTAGACGGGATGAACGGTGTCATCAGTCACGCTGAGACAATCCAGTGGCTGTACACTCTCGTTGGTTCAAAGGTAAAAACACGCATGCATACTAAATCACCCTCGACTCCAGTTACACCCAAGCATTTGCGAGCACACGCACAGACACACGCAGGCTTTCAGCAGCCCATCCATTGTTTGGTGGTCGATATTTTTAGCTTCTGTGCACAGTAACACATAAACACAAACACATCTGCTACTGATTTGTATTCTGTGTCCTGACCTGAGGCTGGTGACTTTCCCCTGATTTTGTGGTACTGTGGTATTTGTACTGGAAGTATCAGTCTTAATTCCAGCGCCTAAAGCCTGTCGTTACTTTGTTTCCATTTATATATTTATTTATTTATTTAATGTGGACAAATTATAGAACATACAGTGAGTGTACGATGAAATACAACCTTCCGCACTTTCTTCAATAAAACAAAGTTGAAATATTATTCAAATAAATAATATTTTTGAATATATCAGGTCTATATGTAATCCTGGTCTGTGTCTGTGCCGTGTGATTGGTTGTCTAATCACTAAAATGGCACTCATTAGAGTGCACACCTTCACCAAGGCCCAACAGTCCCCTAAGTCAAGCTGCACCAAATTTCACACACTCATAGATATCAGTTCCCTGAATATGAGTGAAAGTTGTACAAAATAATTCTGGATCTGCCCCCTGATCCAGTACCGCACCAAACTTTAAAGTCTTCTTCCCTGACATATACCACATACTTCCGCCAAGAAATCTGTTATATATCTAAAATATATCATGATGTATGCACAGGGATCAAATATAGTGATAATTTAATATTGCCGCATCACCAATTCCATTGTGCAAATTTGCTTGTATTTCTGCTCTAGTTCCGTCTGGTGTTGAAAACATCCCTGAAGCTGTTGCTGGTGTTTGTGGAGTACTCTGAGTCCAACGCTCCGCTGCTGATAGAAGCCATCACCTCTGTGGATGCCAAGAGAGGTACAGAAAACTGTGAACTAATTGTTCATTATGATTTTTGCTTATCTCATGGCTTGGTTTTAGAGGAAGGTGTGTGTGGTTGAGCAGAAACAACACAACTCAACAATGTTTTAATCTGTGATCTCCAGGCTGCAAGCCGTGGTCCAATGCTATGGAGATCTTACAAGAGAAGGATGGAGTGGACACAGAGCTGCTGGTCTATGCCATGACCCTCGTCAATAAGGTATATATTCTATTTACTGAATGTTTATATAAGAACTGGATAGAAGATCATACACCTCTGTTATGACATCTGTGCTTTATAACATACAATTTCTTATTTGTACCAGAGTGTGTTAATTCTTTTATTATTGAGTCATTTTTTTGGGGGGGGGGGGGCGGCATGGTGTTACAGTGGTTAGCGTCACAGCAAGAATGTTCTTGGTTCGAATCCTGGTTCGGTCGGAGTGTTTTTGTGTAGAGTTTGCATCTTCTCCCTGTGTTTGTATAGTTATTATCTAGCTTCCTCCCACAGTCCAAACACATGCAGATTGGGAATTTGGGTAATTGAAGACTCTAGAGTTCTAAAGTCAGTAGGTGTTAATGTGAATATCTATATTTCTGCCCTGCGATACGCTAGGATCTTGTTTAGGATGTACCCTCCCTCTCGACCAAGGCCCCATTGACTCTCAAAAAGATAAGCGTTATAGATTATGGAGGGATTGAGTTCTAATGCTGCTTAAAAGAGGCTTTCTGCTACATCATCCCCAAAGTGCAAGCAAACAAACTAAATAAATAAAAACAAGATTAAAAAAACAAAAAATCTAAATCAAAAAAAGAATTTCACTAGAAACAGCCCATATGTCACTGAAAGTCTTCATCTTGTCCATCATTTTGTAGTATGCATGCCCTTTCAGTGGTCCTACCATCAGGCACAGGCTCCACACTGCAAGGGTTTTGAACCTGGTTCTATGGCCAAGTGTCTAACTTAGCAGAATCACATACACAAGTTCAACAAATGATGTATATTTTTCTGTTTTGCCACCATCCTTTAAAAAAATAGTAGGTCATATTCTGGAGTTTAGCCATCAAAAGGATATCAAACCTCAGTTACATCTTGACCTTTTTTTTTTGCAGACACTCTCATCGCTGCCAGACCAGGATTCATTCTATGATATGGTGGACGGTCTGGAGGAGCAGGGCATGGAGATAGTGTCCCAAAGACACCTGGGACGGAAAGGCACTGACCTGGACTTGGTTGAGCAACTCAACATCTATGAGGTTTGAGGCACATGCACATTCATGTTCAGTCATTGCAATCTGATAGAAGCCTTTTATTAAAGATCAGATTTCAGTTATTAAGGGCTGCTCACGTCCAGTGAACATGATGTGATGTGACTCTGTACAGTATTTATAGCACAGTTGCGTAATACTAAAATTCTGGGAAGCACCAGTCACCTCACACTCAATCAACATTCCCCCCAGATGACCCTACGGCACGAAGACGGTGACGACGACAGCCAGCCGCCACCAGCGGGACGCCGGGACCGCCGACGAGCCAGCCTTGAGGGTGGGGACAAAAAGCAAGGTCTGGAGAGGAGGCGGAGCCGCAGGGCCTCCCTTGGGCGATCGGGCCACGCCTCCCCGTGCAGCCCGGCATCCCCACAGAGAGCCGGCTTCCAGCCTTTTAGTGGACACAGAGCCGAGGACACAAGCGAGAGGTGAGAGAAGGGGGGAGATAGACGAGTGTCAGAAGTTAAAGGTTGTCACAACAGCAGAGGGAAGAAGGGGGTTGCTTTTCAGCAGGTATAGTGAGTGATTGTGATGCTGCTAACTCAGCTCAAGAGAGAAAGGCTGACTATCTCATACCTCCACTTTCCGCTCCAGGGCTCTGTCAGGTTGCCTTCCTTCCATGTAAGTTCAAAAGTCACTGAAAAAAAAACAGTCAGCTGTTGACCTCTGTGACCTCCTGTCTATATTTTCCTGCTCCTCACCTACATGCTGTAACAGCTATGTCACAGTGTGTCCCTTGGGACTTTAAGCACTTTGAGTGTTTTTTTTTGGTTCTCCAATGAATCACTGGTGCTCAACTAAACAAAATAAAACAGTTCCCAGTAGCCACACAAGCCTTTAAGGTTTCATGTGCATTAATAAACACAACAGGCTTATTTCAGTGCTATGTGTTAATGCACAAAAAGGAGAATTTGGAGCATCTGGTGCTGTTTTCACTCAGGTAAAGATTTCTTCTCTGTGTCCTCTCATTCACTGTCGAAGATCTTTCACTTCTGCTACATGCCTCCTCCTTCATCTTTAAGCTACAATGAAGTATCGGTGGAAAAAGGGAAATTTTTTTTAATCATTTTGAGATTTCAAGCATAAAGACGTTATATTACAAGAAAAAAGTTATAATTATCATAATCAAAGATAGCCTCACAGTCCTCCACTACCAAACATTTCCTCCTCCGCAAAGAGGCAATTTCCTCCAAGTCTATCTGGTTCTTTCTTCAAAATAGACATATTTTTATATTTATATATATATGCATTTATTTCTCGTAATATTGCGACTCTATTCGGAATATCTGCCTTTTCATTATATCTGACTTTATTTTGTAATATTACGACTTTCTTCTCATAAATTCACGACTTTTCTTGTAATATTAGGACTTTTGTTCTCGTAATATTGCAACTTAAAGGTCCAGTGTGTAAGATTTAGTTGAAAGTGGCAGAAACTGAACATAACATAATCCTAGTGATGTTTTCACTAGTGTTTAATCGCCTAAATTGAACAAATTGTTGATATCTTTACCCTAGAATGGTCCCTTTGTATTCAAATACTTTATATTTACATCGGGAACAGGTCCTCGCTACGCTATGTTTTTTACAGTAGCCCAAACTGGACAAACTAAACACCTTTTGTGTTTTTATGACAGGCTGCCACAGGTTTTCGTTAATGTTTGGAAGTGGAGGGTGAGGTGAGGGGTATTCAGCTGCAGCATGCAACTTCACCACTAGATGTCACTAAATTCTACACACTGAACCTTTAATTCTCGTAATTTACAACTTTTTTCTCATAATATAACAACTTAATCCCTGTAGATTTACAACACTATCCCCGTAATATTACAATATTTTACTTTTACGACTTTTCCTCGACATAAATGTTCCCTTTAAATGGCCTTAATACTTCGTCATACTCACATACTGGCAGGGTGTAACCTGACCAAAGCAGATTATGTACCCATGCCTCAGCCAGTGTTAAAGCAGTATGTGTGGGTACGTGTGTGTGTGCGTGCGTGTGTGTGTGCAAACCAGGGCACCTGTTTACCATAGAAATTAAGTACAAATGTGGGCAACTGTGAGAATTTGTTACCATGTGGCTTTTCGGATGACGTGAGTTGTTGAGACTATCCTGCTTCATATTATGCATGCACAGCCACAGAAAAACAAACACAGCCTTTACTGGCCATCCCCGTTCTTCACACACACATGGCTCCAGTCTTGTGGAACAATACCTGCAGCACACGGCAACTCGACTGCATCAAGGCTCATCTGGTATCACTAGACAACAGCGTTTGGCGACATTGATCTCAAGTCAGTTGTTCAGCCATTGTGTGCTCCCCTCAGTATTCCTCCTGCCTGTCGTCACATTCTGTCCTCGTGTGCATGTAAAACTAACTGGAGGCATGGAGTGTGTAATGAGAAACATTCAGCCACCCTTTCTCCTGATTCAGTTTTCTGTATTGGCTCCTCTTAATCCTTTTGTTTCTCTATCACTTTATCTCCATCTGATTGATGCCATGTCTCTGTCTTGTAGTCTTGGAACAAATGTTTGTGTGGTTTGGTATTGTGCAGCTGAAAACATTATTTCCACACACCAATCCTCTCATCTAACCCTCCATCTCTCCATTACGTTTGTTCCATCTCTTCAAAAGTGTGGTAGTTTCTACTTGCATGCCATTCTCATGTATCGCATCATCTTTCACTCCATCCTTCCTTTACATTTTCCACTCAACCATTCATCCATCCACCAACCGCCTCCACAGAGAGGAGGAGTGTGAGGAAGGAATAGAGGAGGAGGACGAAGAGAGTCCAGTGACAGAGTCTGACTCCGATGAGCAGGAGGGGGCTAATACAGTGTCTAATCAGACCACCCCCAGGTATTCTAGGACATGGTGGTAACATGGAAATGAAAAAAAATTCTGTAGTCTTCTTGTGTAACTCTGGGCTCTATATGTAGCGTCACTGTTGTCTGTTGTTTATCTGGTGGGTTTGATCTCCTTGTGATCAATGTACATAGGGGTATTTAAGTGCATTACTCTGCAGCCCTTAATCCTGTTAAAGGGCTTCTCAGTCATTTAAGCATTCATCCATGTATCATCTCAATCTATTCCTCTCTTCCTAGCCCAGCTAGACATCTTCCATCCATCATTCATAGAACAACCGTCCAGTCCATCACCATCACTTCCAGAAAGGGGAGTATAAAGGAGGAAGAGAAGAGGACTCAGATTGAACCACCTCAAGCATCCACCCTCCGCTCCCCCTCTCCTCCCGTTTCCGCCCCTCTTAGCCCCCCATCCCAGCCCTCCATTCTGTCCAGCCTGCTGGCCAGGAAGAGGTCTGTCGTCACCGTCCCGGCTACCAAAGAGGTCAGCCCGCCGTTGCGTGGCAGCTCTCGGCCCTCCCCCGACCGCCTGCCCTACCTGCCCCACTCGCCCTTCCACCTCTTCTCCTACGACCTTGACGAGGAGCAGTCACCACCGGCTCCGGTCAAACCCAGTGCGGAGTCACCCGAAACGCCATCTCCCAGGTCAGAGGGACAATGTTCAGAGCTCAGTGTCCCATGAGAAGCACTGACAACCTTTCTCTTACCTCTTTGACGTTGCACTTTTTCACTTTCCACTTCTGTTTCTGCACCAACTTGGATCTCTTCGCACCACTTGTGTTATTCATCACCTTCACTTCTCACCAGTTCCTTTCACTTCTTTGACTGCTCGGCTTCTCACCTTCAGTCTGTCTGTGCACTTCTTATTATCACTTTCGTATCTATTTCTTCTTAATTCTGCCACTGCGTTGATGTCCAGATGTCTCTTGATTTCTTCTCCTCTGTATCTGTATTTTCTTCCTTTCTTATAATTTTTTTTATAGAAAGTGGCATTTTTTCATTCTTATTTTCTCCATTCACTGTCCTCTTTAATAGGTGTACTGCACTGTTGAGTTGGGTATTTCTCATGCTGGATATACTTTTTTTTTATATTACCTACATGTCACCAATACACAGGGATACGGTGCCATGATGCTTAAAATACATGCAAAAATGCTTTCTTTGACACCTTTGCAACATATTAATATTTCACCTCTTGTTATTTTGCATGTGGTACCAGACTCCTGAGTAATATACCTGTAGCTTAAAGAAATGAAGTTGCCGCCTGCCAACGCTTGCTAAATGAGCTGTCAAAGATAAATATGTTTTAGATGTGGTCTTGATGTGAAGAGAAACACCTTGCCTGGAGTTTCCCAGAAACACACATGAATAAACACCACAGCAGTTACTAATTAGGGTCACCCTAGTGTTGCACCAACATTTTATCCCCATTACGTAACAAGGTGTTGCATTCGTCTCTCGGCACCAGTTTTCACACTGACAGCGTGGTGTCGGGTGAATGGACGTCTGGAGAGAGGTCGCTCACTGTCACACGTTTTCTCCCCTCTTCTCTTACTCAGGAATGGAGGTTTCACGTCCTACTCCTCCCTCAGCAGTCCCAGTACGCCCACCACCTCCAGGTGAGAGGACCAACATGTGCCTGCACATGTACATGAAATCATCCCTAAAACATGTTCACATACAAGTGTGTAGACATGTGTGTTTGCATAAACAAACATGCACAGAGCTGATCTGTGTTCAGTCTCAGGGTGAACACAGTCTGAATGTGATCTCATCTCTCTGGTTCCTTAATGAAGAAGCTGCTTTAATTTCCTCACAGACATTACAACATGATTTATGATGTGTTACATTCATAGTTACACATATTCAAGCTCTGAACAGGCCAGGAACACATGTTGTGTTCACAAACAGATTAAGCTGTTTATCTTCTCATATTGCGTCACATTGGTACAGCAGATTAAAACAGATGAACAGTGATGTGGCAACATCATTGAAAAATATTTTTTTTTATCATCGTAATCCCCTAGCCATGAATAACATTGGTGCAATTGGACATTTTCCAATTTATTTTCTTGCTCTCTCCTTCAGACCTGCTCTGGGAGGTCTCCTGTCCTCCTCCTATCGACAACACCAGGAGTCTCTGGCCTCTGAGCGAGAGCGCCGCCGTGTGGAGAGAGAGGAGAGGCTGCAGAGGATAGAGCGGGAAGAGCGGAACAAGCACAGGTGAGTCAGTGCTGGCTTTGTGTTTGAAACGACCCCAAACAGTTTGAGATGAGCGAATAAATCTCATAAAGATAGAATAAATGATGGAAATGTAATATGATAACTCGATTAAGCCAAAGGACTCACAAAAGACCAATAAAAAACAAGAATGATCAAACTTGAAAAAGCAGAGCCCAAACTGTCTCTACTATGATTGAAGGTCCTCAAACACAGGAACATAAAACTTCAGTAAAGCAAATTAAAAATAATCTTTCATGAGACCTCCCCTGCCTTCTAGGATTGTACCCGATTCATACATTTCCACCCTGAGGCTACAAAGATGGTCCTGGCGTCCATGACATTGTTAGGCAACTAGAGAAGAGCCCAGAAACAAACAACCCAGCAAAATATTATTTCTATTTCTCCACAAGTTTGTGTACACATAAATATATAGGATGTGTTTATTGAACATTAATTAACTTAATTAAGTTATATAACTTAAGAGGTTCTGGTTTTCAGATTTGTCTTAAATTTAGATGGAACCAGTCTAGTTATTTCCCCCTGTCTTCAAGCTAAGCTAAGCTAACTGACTGCTGGCTGTAGCAGTTATGAGTGTCCTCTCAGCAAGAATACAATAAAGTGTATTTTCCAAAATGTCAAACTTTCCCTAAGTTTCCCAATCTGCAAAAAAAAGCAACCATGCATTAGTTTGAGACATGCATTAGTAAAGTGAATATTATTATAGATGCAATCGATTACTATATCATTAATTACAATAAAGATGATGTAAAGGGTTAAAAAGAACTCAAATAACAATACATATCAAGGAAAGGACAAGCATGACTTCATATGAAGAATAACAAATAGTTATATATATATAGTGCGTCAAATTAATGCAAAAGTATACATAAAATCTGGATTTCATATATTTAAAAAAGAGACTAAAAGAGTATAGAAAGTGGCTTTATGAGAAACATATGAGGATTACGTGTTACAGCAGTACCTTAAATGCTTGATGTGCATGACATGCAAATCTGTTGTATTTACACTGGCAGGTCTACAGAGAACAGACAGGGGAAGGCTACGATTGTTATGCTTTTGATATTCCATTTGATATTATTTTATTCAATATTTTTTAGCTTGTAATATTCGGAGCATTGCTATAAGAGAGCCTGTGACCCAAGCATTTCATTGCCAGCGACTGCTTAATGTAATTGTTGTGCATTTGACAATAAACTCTTGAATCTTGAATCTTGAATCTTGATTGTTATGCTTTTAAATTCTGTTTGTGTGTCTCTCTCAGCCGCGACTATGTGGATAAAATGGAAGAGGCCCGACATGCACGGGAGGAGAGGTAAGTGTGGTCACTAAATCAAAACAACACACATTCGGAACAGCTGAACCCGTGGGGGGGATATGCTTGAGCCAGTTGTTTGGGAAGCTCAGTAATAGTGTAATGTTTTCAGGTTAAAAAGGTGCCCTCCGCTGCCAGAGGCTTGGGGGGGGGGGGTTATGCCTAGCTGAATCTTGTCTTTTCCGTCTGCCTGTTTTCGTCATTCCCTAAAGGAGCTGTATTTTAACTGCTGCCTTCTGCCAGGGGCCTGATTGCTTTGGCTGCATGCTGTAAGAAAATCAGATTCCAGGATTCATCAGGCTCTCACACTGAATGACCCTGCACACACACACACACACACACAGACACAGTTTTTACTCAAGCGTTTGTCGACTTAAACAGACATGAGAAGAGTTTTCATATAATAACTCTATGTTTGTCTGCAGATGGGAATCACAGGAAGAAAGAGATTTACTGAAGAGGGTATGTGAGGTCACAATCAGATTTAGGACTGAGCCTGGACTGATAATAACTGTAGGAAGGCCAAAACCAACATGATGATCATCACAATATTTTAAAGTATGAGGAGGTAAAGCTCCTGTTTCCTCTTATTCTTATTCTTCTCCCTTTCCTACGTTTGCTTCTTTTTCTTCTATCGACACTCAACACTGTGCATACTGTTCATATCGCTTCTTCTGTTGGCTCAGACAACTTTCACCCTCAATTTAAGTTCAACCGATACAATAAAGCTAAAAGAAATAAAGCGAGACAGAGGGAAAGACAAACGAAGAGCACTTGGAGGAAACAATATACAGCACAGTAACACCTGCACAAGGCCTGCATGGAATATGATGTCCTCACATCAGACAACTGTATCCACTGTTAACTGTGTGCTTACCATAGACTGTGTATGAAAAGTGCTTAAAAGTGCAATACTGGCTCCAAAAAATCTCAAATAGGGCTCAAATAGCGGTAGGTTAGGGGGCGTGGCACCTGTCGTCTTGGATGATTGATTATACTTTTGGACCATAGACTGGTACGAACTTAGGTTGGACTGAAACGATCCCCTAAGTGTGATGCAAATAGTTGTTATTAATTAAAACCTGTGAAATAGGTTTTTACATAGGCAAAGAACACAATTTATTTCCCGTGACGATTTGGTTCAATCAGATCAAACTAAGATGTTGAACATGGGGTGGAACGTATTGGTTGCATTACCAACCCCAGCTTTAAGTAATAGTACATATTATGTGCAAAATGCCAATGATTTTTACAACCATTATATTTCAATGTATATAATATAATTATGATTATTATGAAGTGAAATGGATATATATTCAACTAAGGCCCTACAGTACTTCACTAAATCTAGTTACACTCCACATCTGCTTTCATCAGATGTTTTATACAGTGGTAATATCAGGTTAATATGTGATAATGCATTGATACTTCGAGTAATTGAAACTAATGGGACATATAAGGTACATAAATATCCATAAACAGCACAAGACTGGCCTCTGAAGTTTGTTCAAAAAATCACTTAACACAACTTATTTATTCAGGGTGTAAGGACATACAGCACATCGAAGGTTGTGCTCCAAGTTCAAGTGCACAATACACAGTTGGCTCACTCGCTCCATTTCAACAACACACACACATTAGTATCCAGTTCCTTCAGCCCTCTGAAGTGGCCTTATGCTAATGAACTCTGAACAGAAGCTCCACACATTCATGGTACGGTGGGAAAGAAGGAGGGCTTAGAGAAAGACACAGAGAGAGAGAGAGAGAGAGAGAGAGAGAGAGAGAGAGAGAGAGAGAGAGAGAGAGAGATGACTCAGTGCCCGAAAGCTCTGTTCTGGCCGGCAGGTTGAATGGTAACGTTTTGTAGAGGGAGAACAGGAGGAAGAAGAGAAAAAGGAAGAGAAATGAAAAAGGACGAGGATGATGGAGGCACATCTTGAACAGGTTTACTCTGATTTACTTCTGATGTTTGGCCTTTCTGCAGCCAAACTTACATGAACTTCTCCCCATCTCTCTCACCCTTCTTCTGTCTTGTCATTCTTCTTTCCCCCCTCACACTCTTCCTTCCTCACACTCGATGGTTGCATGTTTGGACTGATGAGTGTTTGGCTACAGAGGAGAGGAGGGTAGGGGAGGGGAGGAGGGTGAACCTCTAGACAATAGGAAATGAGTGATGAATGTATTGAATGCTTTGTGGACTATTAATGGGGTAAAGCAAATAAGTGGCGTTCACTTACATTGTAGTGTGTTAAGATGTTGGGCAGCTGTAGAGGAGAAAACATTGAGGAACGGTCTGAGTGCTTTTAAGGTAAATACAGCAGGTTGGAAGTTTGTGATGCATTCAGGTAAACTGGCAGATTGGTAATTGTAGTGGTTTAGTGTTTCTATAGTGACAGGCAAGACAGGCAAGGCAAGACGGATGGTGCATCATCTCAGACTGGTATTTTCACATGTTTTATTCTCATACTGCTTCTCCCTCCGTCTTAGGTATAAGAATGTGGAGCGTCTAGCCTCGGAGGAGTTTGAAAAGGAGCGCGTGCGGGTCTCGAGGACTCGCCCTGACCTAAACCTGCCTTTTACGCCCTCTGAGGCCTGGCCCTCGTCATCGCGCAGCAGCACCCCATCCTCATTTGCCTCCCAAGAGGACGCAGAGGTTGACCTGGAAGGCGAGACCCCCTCCATCCCCTATACGCAATCTGAGACTGGTAGGACAACTGAGAACACTCAGATTAACCATTAACACAGTACGGATATGGCTGTTATTAACCAGTTAAAATTTGCTTCTCCTGCTAGTGCTGCTAGCGCTACTATGATAAATAAGAATTTAAAGGTATTAGCCACTAATACCTTTAAATTCTTATTTTTTATAGTAGCGCTACCCCGTACTACACAGTGAATTACTTTATGGTAAATGGACTGCATAGTGCTTTTCCAATCTTATCGACCACTCACAGCACATTCACGCACACATTCATACAGCGCTTCTATACGCAGAGCTCTCTTGGGTTCAGTATCTTGCCCAAGGACACTTCGGAATGCAGACTGGAGGTGCCAGGGTTCAAACCACAAACTTCTGGTTAGTGGACGACCCTCTCTACCTCCCAAGCTGGTATTATAACAAGTGATGGGAGTAGAAACATTGAATTCAACTCACTTTCGAAAGTTGTTATCTTAAATATTTCAGTCCTGGTTTATTTGGTGGCACCAGGAGAAACAACAGAGCAGCAACTGGTTGACTTTGTTTGGCTGAACTATAAACGAACACATAGTTCAGCCAAACAAAGTCAAGTTTTAATAAACAAGGCAGTAATTGTTCACTCTGATTTCATGCTTCACACACTGCGAGTGGTTTTTAGTCGTCAGTAATAGACAACAGCAGGGGCACATAACTGGAGTCATGCTGAGGAGATGAAGGTATGCAGCACGCTGCCTGCAACTCCTCATCGAAAAGCTCTGATCTGTGGTCACATGCGACCACGTCTGATGTATTATTGATATACGATCACTGTCAGTGCTAAAGCTGGATTACATGCATGTTCTCCTATGAGTCCCTATTGTGTGTGAAGTCCAACGTGGGAATGGTTGACTCTGCCACTAACAGTGAAAATAACTATATATAGAGAAGTAATGACTGAATGTATACACAGTGCATTTGATGGCTGTTGCTAAAAATATGTTGCCTCAAAGTAGCTTCAAAACCGTGGGTTTGGCTTCAGGAAAATCTTGAGGATTATAACTTAAATGTTGTATTGTGCGGTAAAGACACCTTATATGACTTTGGATTCTACCAGCTGAAACTTATAATTAAAACCAGAGGGTCACTAGATCAATTCCCAACAATGTGCCCCCAAAGCAATCATTCTTAACCTCAAATTGTTTCAGCTCTGCTAGTCTGCTGTTTAAATGACCATGCAGGTGTGAGCAAAAGAGCGAGCGGAGAGACCGATTGTGGAAAATATTGCAGGAGAGCAGAACGAGAAAGAAACACAGAAAGAGGACGAAGGGTGAAAGGGTCAGGTGGGTTTTTGAAAGGGCTTTTTGAAAAGTGTGATGCCAAAACATCTTGTGTAAGAAAACAGCCTTGTGTCGGCGTCCATGCACAGCCGTGAGCCGTGTACTGTAGGTGAGTGTATGAGGCCTCAGAGCGGCGTGTTATTCTAACCCCGCCTTCATCACTGCACAGACTGTGCTGTTGAGTTACGTGTGTGCACCACGTACGTGAGTGTGTTTTGACGTAAACAGGAACTTAATTCTTCATTTCCTGTTCATATCCTGGTCCTGTGACAACCCGGCTTTGTGTAGCCGCCACATTTTTTTGCATTGGTGTATGGGTGTGTTTTTGTTTTTCATGTTGATACAGGGGTTTCCCATGTGCAAACAGTGGGACCTTTAAAATCAAAGGCAGCCATGTCACATGTTTCAAACAGTATTTCATTGCAGTCGTACAGAAGCTTCTGTGTGATTGAAGGGATCACGTTATCAATTGAAGAGATAAAGATAGTAAATCACGGTCTTAAAGAGGAACTGTAAGTAACACACACTTTTTATCACAGGAGAGGCGGATGACTCCGGTGCCAGTGTAGAAACGGGGGGACAAGAAGCAGAGGCCGCCGCTGAGGAGGAGGAAAAGCAGAAAGAAGAGGAGGGGGAAGAAGAGGAGGGGGAAGAAGAAGAAGTGCGGGAAGAAACGCCGGCAGAGAAAGAGGAGACAGTCGACGAGTACGAGCAGGAACCGGAGAAGGAGAGAGAGGAGGTGGAGGAGGACAGCGGCATCCTGAGCGACAAGGAACGGCAGAATGAAGAAGTAAATGAGAAGGACAACTGCTCGGCCTCCAGCATCTCCTCTGCCAGCAGCACCTTGGAGAGAGAGGAGAGGGGGAGCGCTGAGGATGGTGGGTAGTTTTTTTTACTGCAAAGCATTTGATTCAAGTTAGTTTCCAATTGGAGGAACCTTTGAGTTATATTTACAACTTATTTACAACTACTTGAGAGTTTTAATCCAATGCCAGTGCAGTTATTCCTCAAATTACAAATGTTTACCTCATGCAACGAACTCAGGGATAATTTTTATGAAAGGAACCACAAAGCCAGGTTCTTCAGCCTGCCATGACTGATCGCTTAAACTCTGGTCAGTGATAAATTCAGGTCTTAATGTTACCAAATGTGTCCTGAGATCCAATCACTCAGAGCACATTGGAGGTGGTCTTGGACTCACGTGGCCACATTATTTTCCCTGTGTGAACGTAAATGCGTCATGAGCTTCTCAGTGTCCATACATCGATTTGGTTTGTAGCCACAACATTAACACTGACCAACTCATAATGATTGATACTTTTCTTAAATTGGTAATAAAAGATTCTTGATAGCTGCTTGATTCAATTTATTCAGTCCCTTTTGACTCTACTCACTCTCCATCTCTCTCATATCTGTAAACTCAGACTGTGTTAATACAACAGTGTTTGGTCTTTGTGAACACAAATAATCTACGTGATTATTTGCATATAGAGCAGGGAAGAGTCCGATCACAAGTGGTTACAGGAGACACACTCAGGACGCACGTACTTAGCACTATCCACTTGTGATCGGATCTCTCAGGATGGATGTTAAAACAGGTCTGAACGGGGACATTGACTTAGAAACTGAATGTAAAGTACATTTGGCGGTTACCTGCTCACTATCGATGCTGATGCAGATCAAGTGGATCTTATCTGTGCCTCCTATATTTTCAGATTTCATTGATTCTATTACAGATGAGAGCATATTGCAGTGTTTTGAGAGAACGTAAAAAGTGCACAGTACGTATAAAATAAGTCAAACTACATAAGGAAACATACACAGGACCTATTACAGCCTTAATATTGGATAATAAACGAAGAGTAAAATACATGACTCTTGGTTAAATGATTCTTCTTATTGTATTTTAAATGTTACAATCGTAAAGTTCTACATCTTTTAACATCTCTCTTTCCCTCTCATTCTCAGGCTTTAAGGAGGGAGAGGTGAACGAGCAGTGCAGCAAACTCCTCAACAGCAAACTCTTCATGCTGGACATGCTGTACTCCCAGAACAAGAAGCCCAGTGATGAGGAGGAGGAAGAGGAGGATGCAGAGAAGGAGAAAGAGAGAGGAGAGGGGGAGGACAAAGAAACCCAGGAGGACACTGAGGAGCAGCTGGGCAATGATGAGGAGGGCAACAACAGTGCTGACAAGTCAGAGAACCAGGGCAGCATCCGTCAGTTCGCTGAGCGATTCGGAAACTTGATTAAGGACCTGGGAGCAGCCCCCCCTAACCTTGATGCTACCGCCAACGAGCCCCCTCCTCCTCCACCCAAGAAGGAATCAGACACAATCTGGGACCAGCTCCTGGCCAGCCCTCGAGAGCTGCGCATCGGGGACATCAACTTCACGGACCTAACGGAGGATGATGACAAGGACATCCTGGACGCCGTTTTGATGGGCGGATGTGGCGACCTCCCGCCCCCGCCTCCTCCTCCACCCTGCTTCCCTCCACCTCCACCCATGATGGGTCGCTGCCCCCCACCTCCTCCCTTGTTTGGGATTATGAGGCCTCCACCTCCTCCTTCCTTTAGTTCCACAATCCCAGTGCCTCCACCCCCAGAGCCGCCTCTGTTTAACAAGAAGAAAAAGACAATCAGGCTCTTCTGGAGCGAGGTGAGTCAAGACGCTAACAGCATTTTCAATAACCAGCTAAACTAAGGCTTTTCAGAAAAATGAGAAAATTACACATACATTATGCAGAAGATGACAACTCGAGTTCAGGTTTCACAGAACTGCTTAAATTACATAATGACATTCACTGGAGTCGCAAGTGCTGATCTCCGTCATGGCAACAGCATTCATAGAATCATTTCCTCTTTATCAATTTCTCTACAAAGCGAAAGCACAATGTCTTGTTTCGTTGCTGCAGTACTGTATATCGAGCTGAATTACAGAGTTTTTAATTTGAAAAGTTGTGAACTTGGGTCTGAAGCTTGTGTTGATTGCCTGACAAAAACAACAGCAATTCAGTAAATCCTTCAAACTTGTGATTAAACCACACACGTGAACAGAGATCAAGCAAATTCTGTTTCATTTTATTAAAAAACACAACATCGTCATTGCAGATAAACCAGGTAGGATGAACAGCAAGTTTTCTAACTTCACTCTGCACCGTAGACTGTTTATAAAAAGCTCACCACACAACGTTCAGACGCCAAAAATATAAACCAACAGTATATTGTAGAACTGCTTGAGGAGGACTCACTAATGGCAGGGAATATTTCTGAAGTGTCTCTGGAGCACGATCAAGCTAACAGCCCATTCCAAACAGTCAGGTTTCGAACGGGCACTTCACTAGTGATAGGAAATTACAGCAAACGATTTCACTTTAACAACCATTAAACTATGGTGAGCAAGGCATGCAGACATTCAGGTTCTCTACACCTGGAGGAATCAAGTGATTTAGGTCTGTCAGTATTTAACCAATTTTCTTGGTTGGGCAGATGATCCTGCAGGTCAACATGAAGAGTTCATTAAAGACACATGTTTCTATTAGCCTGTTAAGATTAAGGGGCCATCAAAGTCTATGACTCACTCACCGTGTTCCCTTTGCTGCTGTTATTTGTGATTCCTTGTTTCTCGTTTACCTATTTTATTGTGGGAAATGGGAGTCTCATACATGTCTCTGCTTAATGTTTGTGAACAGGTGCGTCCGACAGACTCCCAGTACAGAGATTATAAGAGAAGTGGCGACTCGTTCTGGTCAAAACTGGAAGCAGTGAAGTTGGACACGGCAAAACTGGAACACCTGTTTGAGACAAAGTCGAAGGAAATGCCAGTAACAAAGGTAAAGAACACAACTATACTCCACTACACTGTAATATAATAGAGGAGCTGTTAGTCATTAATTATTAAATTATTTAATATTCAAATGGTGCAGCGATTTCAAATTGTGACACGGTGCCCAAAGGTGGTGCTGTCATCCCAGAATAAATATTTGATCTGGACTTCAACTACTGTACATCATCATTGCGTGGTCATGTGTTATGGTCGCCTACCACCATCATCATGATTTCTGTGTGGGAAACACTCGCTGCTGTTTCATCACGAACACCCTTGATGTTGCCAGTCACACAGTCTGTAGGTTTAGCGTCCATTATCTCCAGTACTTGAAAGCTGTTGTTTTAAGGGTTAAGTGAGGTCATGTGTCCTGATCCCGACTGAAGCAGGGGAGCGTTGAATCCCTCGTAATTCTCACAAAGCCTTTTAAATAACCAAAGTATGGTGTCCTGAACGAGGGGAGCTGAAGCCAGGCGTCTCACACTTTGAACTCCTGCGCCGCTGCTTCAATCCACAACTTCTGATACGAGTTAGTAACTCACTATGGCTCGGCTTCTGGTCGACACGTAATTTGACAGCATGACGGTGGTCTCCAGCTACAGCTCAAGTAAATATGACTCCAAGTTTTAAAGGGATCTTTAAAATCACAGCAGGTTGTAGGTCAGACGGAATTCCAGCTGACGTTGGGCGGGAGGTAGGGTGCCCCCTCATCCTCATTTGGAGCCAGAGTGTGCGGAGTAGTGATCGTGATTAGTGAATGATTTGGCTTCACTTTTGGGGAGCCGTCATGTCATCCATCTTTATTCTGTGAGACAAACAACCCTCACATGCAACCCTCACAGTTTAACCTAAGCTGCATGTCAGTACACACATGTTCGAAACCAGAGCCTTTCTTTGAGGCAACAGTGGTAACCACTGCACCACTTTGCCGCCCCAAAGTTAGTATCTTATGTCTTATCGTAATAGCATTAAGTTTAACATGAGACTCAGATGTGGCAGAGTTGTACTTTAATATAAATCAACCCATCTCCATATTATGACAGTAAAATTTCCCAGAGGCAGTAACCACGTCTTAGCACCTTCTATGTTACACTTTTATGTGGTGACATATTAGGACTTTCTTCCAATAATAGCTAATGATAGCCTCGAGTACTGGCGAGGACATGGCTGCGCAGTGACAACATGTCTGCAGACTGAAACACACATACAGTACAGACCTAACCTGTAATGGTATTTCCTGCTCTTAATAACCGTGTAGTTCCTGCTGCATTGAGTGTAACCGGAGTAACGAGCCCTCTAATCCTAGAGCCCATAAAGAGGACCACACAGAGGAAGACACGCAGCTTTGACCCGCTCTGTGTTTCTGTGTCCTAGAAAACGGCAGCAGATGGCAAGCGTCAGGAGATCATAGTTCTGGATTCCAAGAGGAGTAACGCCATCAACATCGGCCTGACGGTGCTGCCGCCTCCTCGCACTATCAAGACGGCCATCCTTAACTTTGACGAGTATGCGCTCAACAAGGAGGGCATAGAGGTGAGAGATTTAGGTTGACGGTAAAAAAGGGAGCAAGTGATGATTGAAACTTATCTTTCATTTCATATATGACACCCATGTTTTCTCTTATCCCACATATCTGTCTTTGTCCTCAGAAAATCCTGACGATGATCCCCACAGAGGAGGAGAAGCAGAAGATCCAGGAGGCTCAGCTGGCCAACCCCGATGTCCCGCTGGGCTCAGCAGAACAGTTCCTGCTCACTCTGTCTTCCATCAGCGAGCTCTCTGCCCGACTCCAACTCTGGGCCTTTAAGATGGACTATGAGGCAACAGAGAAGGTCTGTTTAAACATGGGACAGTACTTTTATCTGTTAAAAGTGTTCTGATTATATTAAACTATAAGAATCTGTAACAAAACTTGATTTCTCATCATCAAATTAAGGAGCAACAAAACAAAACCATTGTTGAATGCATATTAAAACCTTACTTTCATACGTAATAAGTGAATGTGGTTTTAATAAAGCAGAAACATACTGTAGCGAAATGAACTTTGAACCATAAAGGGTTGAGTAAATGTGCAGTGCATGTGTGCATGTGTGTGTCTTTTTCCCGTGTCAGAAAGTATCAACAACCCTCTTAGTGCAAACAACATCCGCAAAGCATCAACATAGTTACATCATAACATCATAACAAAATATGCGAGCTTATTAGCAGCATCTCGTCCTCTTCTTCCCCTGGCACACCATGTTTTACTCAAGTGAAGAATGCGTCCAGGAGAGGAAGTTCAAAGCCAAACCCCCGAGAATGAGAAACATCCCTTGATGTCCTGTAAATTTTACGACTTTCCACAGGATGCAATTGTCTTTCATGTCTCCATGAAAGGCACGATACCCGACCGCTTGTTCCGTAGAGCGATGTTCCCGACTCAAGTCTGTGGGACGGTTGGGGCGAGGGCGGTTTAATGGAGGGCAGCGTACCGCGCAGGGACACAAACACAGACGCATAAATACATAAACACGGGTAAACAAAGGGTACGAGTACATTTGGTAGTGAAGGTTGACAGATGCAGAGACCTTTAAACAGCCTCTCATGACCTAAAACAAGAACAGATGGTTCGCGGCGGGAAGAGGAGGCGCACCTGTTCACATCTTGTATCGACTACTTGACTAATGGAACAAACGTTTTTGAGGTTGACTCAACTAATTATGTTTGTGTGTGTGTGTGTGTGTCTGTGTGTGTGTGTGTGTGTGTGTGTGTGTGTGTGTGTGTGTGTGTGTGTGTGTGTGTGTGTGTGTGTGTCTGTGTCTGTGTGCGTCTGTGTGCGTGTGCGTGTGTCCTCCCCCTCTCAGGAAGTAGCGGAGCCGCTGCAGGATCTGAAGGAGGGGATGGAGCAGCTGGAGAAGAACAAAACTCTGCGCTACATCCTCTCCACGCTGCTCTCAATCGGAAACTTCCTCAATAGCACCAATGTGAGTCGTGACCATCATCTTACTGGCTCATAATGACAAGGTTCCTTTCTACTGCAGTGATTAGTAGTTATCAGTCATTTTAATGGAGTGTGAATGAGCCAAGTCTATATTTTGTTGATTAAAATTTACATCACATATTAGAACCTGTAATTTGATATACCTCAAATGCAACCCCCTCAGTCATTACTACTTCCTATATCATGATTTTAAAGTTGTTTTCACGTGTATCCAAGTCCCTGAGGATTCTGGTTGATATAGAAAATTGTATTGATAATTTTTTTTTTGTAAGTAATCGGTGTCTTCATGTGTCCAGGCAAAAGGCTTTGAGTTGACGTACTTGGAGAAGGTTCCAGAGGTGAAAGACACGGTCCACAAACAGTCTCTGCTGCATCACGCCTGCTCTGTGGTGGTGGAGAACTTCCCCCAGAGCACCGACCTCTACTCCGAGATCGGAGCCATCACACGTTCTGCAAAAGTATGATCCACATTCACTACTGAAAAGCTTGTATACTAGATTGAAACCCTTTAAGCTGTTCTATCTTAGAAGTTTCAATTATGTTTTTTGCTTTAGAAATGTGGGTGATAGTAACTGACCTCAAATTGAAAGTTTGATTGTAATAATAATAAGATAAGACAGCATAATCCTTTATACGTCCCACCAACAACTCCCTTATTTGCTTTATCTTCTCGTCTATCAGGTGGATTTCGACCAGCTGCAGGAAAACCTGTGTCAGATGGAGCGCCGCTGCAAAGCCTCATGGGACCACCTGAAGGTAATCGCCAAGCACGAGATGAAGCCTCAGCTGAAGCAAAAGATGTCCGACTTCCTCAAAGACTGTGCCGAGAGGATCATCATTCTCAAGATTGTCCACCGCAGGATCATCAACAGGTAGCTCCCCTCGCAGCAACGTACAAACAAACAAAGAACACTCAAATACTAAGACCAGAGATTTAGATTACAATGTCCTTCCCTCCTCCTCTGTCCCCCAGGTTCCACTCGTTCCTGTTGTTTCTCGGTCATCCGGCCTACAGCGTGAGGGAGGTCAGCGTCCACAGGTTCAGCAAGATCCTCAGCGAGTTTGCACTGGAGTACCGGACCACCAGAGACCGCGTGCTGCAGCAGAAGCAGAAAAGGGCCGACCATCGCGAACGCAACAAGACCCGAGGAAAGATGATCATTGACGTCAACGCTCCTGTAAGCATCACACACACAGAATCCCTCGTACAGAGACTCACTCTTTTCCCAAATCTTGCTGCCTTTTCACTTTTCCCCTTTATTTTCTTCTATCTGTTCTTTAACTTTCACTCTTTCTTCCTCCTGTAGTCTGATGATGAAGACGAGAGTGAGGTATCAACATGTGTACTGCCTGCATATCTGCATGTCTGTGTGCGTGGGTGTGTGTGTGCATGCATCCAGTAACTGTAACTAGAGACGTTAAAGTTTCTCTTCACTTCAAATCTGAGTGAATCAGTCAATAAGAAACAGTTGAGACTATAATCTTTACAGGTTGGATGTGTTCCTTGATGTCTCAGGTTTGGCATGGTGAGGTCAAAGCCAAAAATACCTTCGATAAAAGCTGCCAAATTCTTACTCTCTTTCATTCTGTTCCTCCCTATCAGTGTGGTCGTTATGGCTCGAGCAGCAGCACCAGCGCCCCTAGTGGCAGCCAGGAGAGCGAGCAGCCTCAAGGCCTCGGCCACACAGAGGATGCTGCAGAACACGAGAACATGAAAGCGGTGCTGAGAACCAGCCTGAGCAGCAGTGACAAGGAGAGCAGCGTGGTACCGGGGCTTCGCACACGGACAAGGTCACGGCCTGGACGAGGAGGAGGTGAGGGTGACAGGAAGTTCCTTACAGCGTCAAAAACACACAGGAAAATAAGAGGCACAGATCTTTAAAGGGATTTTCTGCTCATGCCTCTCTTGCTTGTTTGGTTCAGGTCGCAGTTTGCAGCCGAGGACTCCGGTCGTGGAGGACACTCAGATCTGTGGAGACGACGCCGCAGACGAGATCATGGAGCGCATCGTGAGGTCGGCCACTCAGGGTCCAGGAACCAGAGCTCAGCCCAGAGAGAGGAGGAGATCCAGGGCAAACCGCAAGTCATGTACGACCTGAGTGATGAACCTATTCCAAAATTATAATAAAACTACATCAGTATGAACAGTAAACAAGCCCTGATTTATGAGTGTGTTGTTCACTGAAAGAAGAAGCGGCTCACATTAATCCTGGATAATGTACCTGTCAGCTGTAGAAATTATTGTATGATGTCATCAGGGTTATCTTTAAAGTTTTAAAAGAAAGCCTGCTTTAAGATGCCACGGTCATGAAATTTGACAGAAGCAGACACTTGGTCGAATGAAACAAACTATTGTTTGCATTTTGGGAAATGTAGGATCCAGCATTTTTCCAGATTGTGGCCATTAAAGTGGCCACCGAATAACAAAAACGCCACTGGAGTCATTTCCCTACGTATACTGATGCAAAATAAAAGATGAGATCTCCTGTCTGCGTTTTAAATACTTTATCAAGACTTATTTAAAATCAACTTCAAAAGGACAAGTGCACTGCTGAAAAACAAGCTTGTGAACTACCAAGCTAGCAAGATGACAAAAAACACAGATGCTCACACACGGTTGAAAAACTGTGACTCTGATTCCCTGCCACTGTTCACCTGTGACTCCTGCACGTGGCTATCTATGCCCTAAGGTGCCCATCAGCTGTAGCAGCATTAACTTAACATACCACCAGGAATTAAAAGTTAGCATTTGTCGACCTCTGCTGGAGACATTCTGATAATTTCCAGATTGATATTTCTCAAATAGTATTTCCTGTTGGTAGCACTTATAAGCACACTGTATGAGTATGTAGTATTGTATTGGAATAAAGCACCAGATTAACAGCAGCCCATGATCATGTGATCGCTAATCGTCTCTTTACTTTTCTTCCCACAGTGAGGCGGACTCTGAAGAACGGTCTGACGCCAGAAGAAGCTCTTGCTTTAGGACTAGCCGATTCTCCAGACTCACCAATGTGATCCCCGGCCCCCCCACCGTCCTCAACGCTGTGGAAACATAGCGGCACGCGTTGATGCCACGCCTCTGTCAGCTGCCTGCCTTCGACACACATTACAAACAGTCGTATTCCACCGGTTACATGCCCCCTTTAGATGTTTGACAGCTGCTAATCTTGCCTGATGTGTCTGAGTGAGAAAACTGCAGCCACCATAGTGTTTTGAATGCGACACACGGAAGACGAAGTGGAAGTGAAGAGAAAATGATGAATGAAGATATGAAGAGGGAAATAAAAATGTCGCCGCCTCGACACTGAGCTGAAACACTTTATTTATATGAACTTATTTTAAACGTTGCATTAGTCCAAAGGGATAATTTTTGCTTGTAAGTTTCTGCAGCTGTGAGGTGTTTCATTTATTTAAGCTGTGAATTTTGGTTGTAAAGATGAACGGGAGGCAGAAGAAGCTTCATTTACTCTCTTATCCACTTTCAAACAATCGGCCCAGACAAAGAGGCTTACTAAGAATCAACCTTTGTGAGAAAGCAAAATGTTTCGTGTCTGCAGCTGCACCTTTGACAAGCGGAGAGCAGTAATGTGAAAGGTTTTTAATCTGACGTGTGCCTTTCATGTAAAAGGGACATAGCTGTACCTTTTCTCCATCTCCTCCTCTCATTTTATTCACCTCCTGCTTCACTGTTGACGACAATAACCTTTTTTTTTTATGTTGACAAAGTTTCTCTCCGTATTTATTTGCAAAGCTCAGACATCGTGCACCTTACTCAGCATTAACGGTCTTTCGTGCTGAAATGAACAACTGTTTCAAAACACAGGGAAAAGGAAGTTTTTATCTCAGAGGAACTGTTTGTAAAGTGTAAAAAGACTAAAAGATGAGGACATTTTTTAAGATTTTAATAAACTATTTGAAGGACAATGCAGAGACTTCTGCATAAAAAACGTGTAAATGCCCTTGTCAAGCTGCCAGATACTGTGTGCATGTGTAGTGTGGTTAATGTTCTGTATTATTTTTGTAATTTCCTGTAGAAACTTGTATTATAGCCAGAGAGAAAGGTTAGAGGAAGAGGCTATTCTGTGAATTGTAATTAAAAGATAAAAAGACATTAAAGTTGTGGTCACAGATGAAAAATATGTGGCTCCCCGAAAAGAAAGGGAGAGGGGTGGAGGGGGGAGGGATTTGGACATGAAGCTTTTGAACTGTGGTCACATCGAGTCCCAGCTGAAGTGGGCGCTCCTGGCTCGCAGCACAGAGAAAACTGGGAAACATCACTGCATAAAAATGTAGTGAGCTGAACATAGGACAATCTCACTTGACATGCTGTGTATACACATTCTGCAATAAAGAAAACACTAAACTCTTAAATGAAAACGTCTTTCTTCTTTACTGCTTTCACTTCTGTGCCCTTGAGCACTCAGGAGACCACGTGGGAGGCCAACCTTTGGATCAATGAGGCGCCATAAAGCGCACACTAACTGCTGCTGCTCGCTTCAACCTGTAGTTGTTTTGGTTTTTGCTGAGTTTATCTGTGATTGTGTCCATGGCCAAGTCCATGACTCTGCTGTGGGGAGCCGGATCTCCTCCCTGCTGGAGGGTGATGATCGCTCTGGAGGAGAAGAAGCTGCACGGCTACAAACGCAAGCTGCTCTCCTTCGAGAGGGGAGAGCACAAATCCCAGGAAGTGCTGGAAATCAACCCCAGAGGACAGGTCGGCGTAGCATGCACATGATGATAAGAATTAAAAAAACAGGATGCCCTCTGGATAGAAGATACATTTCAGATCGCCAATATTATACTTATTACCTCCTCCAATAAGCTGGTTATGTTTTCATCTGCATTAGTTAGCTAATTTAATTGTAAGAAGGATTTGGCAAAAACTAGTCAACTGTTTTCCATGACATCTTTTGGACATGTGGGGTTTGACTCGAGGAAGAGCCCATTATATTCTGGGTCAGATTTTGATCATGGGGCGGATCCAAGAGTTCTTTTCACTGTCTTTAACTTTGCGAGACAGAACATTTTTCAACATTTTCATTGATTTTGCAGAGAATAATTTATTGAACTTGATGAAAAAGATGTTAAGGGGACTGATAGCTGCATGATGACTAATCTTAAACCTTATTTGATTCTGCCAGCTCCCCACCTTCAAACACGGAGACAACATACTCAATGAGTCCAGTGCCGTGTGTTTATACCTGGAGGTAAAGTTTAAAAACTGAGTATGGAATGTTTAATACTGTACATGTTATAGATGATCTTTATTCTTATTTTTTCGAATATCTCTGCTGTTATAGAATCAGTTTAAGTCTCAGGGCCACAAGCTGATCCCTGACAGTCCTGCAGAACAAGCTCTGATGTACCAACGCATGATGGAGGGTCTCACCCTCACCGAGAAACTCAGTAAGATACACACTCAGACACACACACCTGCACCAACACTCTAAAAGTTAGAAAAGTACCCACTCTACAATGATGTTCACATTGCCCTGTCTTAGACTCAGTCATCTACTATGAGTGGATTGTCCCTGAAGAAGAGCGGCATGATTCTGCTGTGAACAGACACAGGGAGGCTCTGACAGCTGAACTCAAACTCTGGGAGGGTTACCTGCAGAGGGTAGTGTACACACAGCACATACACACACATGGACACACACACACTTGTACTGACAGCAGTGCCCTCTGCATCAAGGTGGCTGTGGGCTCATACCTGGCCGGGGCCTTCTCGCTGGCTGATGTGATCGTCTTTCCAAATACTGCTTATGCTTTCCGTTTCGGGTACGTGACTGAGTTCAGTTCTCTCTGTAAAGAATGAGTGAGCCATGCCGGCCCTTTTTAATTTCTCAGTAACCTTGTGTTCTGTCCTTCAGGCTGTCTGTTGGACGTTACCCCAAACTGGCCAAATATTACAGCCTGCTGAAGGACAGACCCAGCATTAAAACCAGCTGGCCCCCTCACTGGGTGGCCATCCCGCAGGGTTACGACATCCTGAAGGACCTGTGAAGCACACAGCACAAAATCTTCATCGTTTTATCGTATGTTTGTTCGACATTAAAATAAAGTAAAGAAGTTGTGCTCTCATTTTTTATGCCCCTTTATCTGTGATGGCCATGGCCGGAGGTTTATGTTTTCAGGTTGTGTGGTCCATTCTTTGGAAAATTTCTCAAGCACGCCTCGAAGGACTTTCTCCAAATTTGGTACAAACGTTTACTTGGATTCACGGATTAACTGATGAGAATGTGTTGGTCAAGGGTCAAAGGTCAAGGTCACTGTGACCTCACAAAACTCTTTTTTGCTTTGTGAATGCAACAAAAGGTAACGTCTAAAGAGAATACTTTAAAAATGTTAATTCGGACTCACGGATTAACTAATTGGGTTTGAGTGGTCAAGGGTCACAGGGCAAGGTCGCGGTTGTTTCACACAACAATGTTCAACAAGATGTCCCAAATCTGTCTTTGGGAAATGTCTTCACGTTTTTGACCAGTTGTCACTTGGACTCAGATATAACGGATTAGATTTCAGAGGTTAAAAGTCACGGTGACCTCATATGAGTCTGGAAAGATTTATGTCGACATTCAACCAATTTTATACGGTTATTCCAGTTCAAGTTGTAGTTTCTTCTTCCGGACAGTAGGTGGCAGTGTGCGCTTCAACCACAGCTTGGATTCCCATGAATTCAGTGAAGAACAACAGCAGACACCTTCTTCTTCTTGTCAGTTACTCCGTGCGCGTCTCCTGCAGCAGTGACAGCGAAGCTCCAGTTTTCCGGCTCGACATCCAGAAACCATGGCCCAGGACATGACTCTGCTGTGGGGCTCCGGATCCTGTCCCTGCTGGAGGGTGATGATCCTCCTGGAGGAGAAGAACCTGCAGGGCTACAACCACAAGCTGCTCTCCTTCGACAAAAAGGAGAACAAGTCCCAAGAAGTGTTGGATATAAATCCCCGGGGTCAGGTAGGAGCCGGCTGGAGCTATAACATAACCACCAGCTGTTAGTGGACACATTGAAATAAACATCACTGATTTCCTGCTTCAAATCTGAACGTAAAAAGAGCCAAAATAAACCCATTCGATATTTTCAAATCTATTAACAAGTTTCAGAAGAAGATGAACTTGGAACATAAATTCATCCGCACAGTACATGAACCATTATCAGGCCGAAGTCCTCTTAAGTCATTAAAGCCCATTTCACCGTTATTAAATCACGATTTACCAGCTATTTAGTTTGTGAGCTAGCAAGATAAACATCAACTGACTTGAAACTTGAATGTAATTTGGCGGATTCCTGAGTGATGGTCTTTATTTACACTGAAGTTCTCCTCACAGTGTCTCTGCCTTGAAAACACCACCCATGTTACATTTCCCCATGCAGCTAGCTGAACGTGTTTTTGTTCCCATGAGCACTTGTGTGAAGCAGCTCAGTGCTAATTAGCTCCCAGGAGCATTAACACTGGATTAATGCTGCCAACTTCTGTTTCTCCCTCAGCTCCCCTCTTTCAAACATGGAGACAACGTTGTGAATGAATCCTACGCAGCCTGTTTTTACCTGGAGGTGAGCGAACCAGTCCATCACCTGAAAGACGTCATGACTACTTGTTTGACAGGGTTATACTGTGTGTGTGTTTGTTTGTGTGTGTGTGTGTGTGTGTGTTCTCTCCTCATGACAGAGTCAGTTCAAGTCCCAGGGAAACCAGCTGATCCCAGACAGCCCTGCGGAACAAGCTCTGATGTACCAACGCATGTTTGAGGGTCTGACGTTCTACGATAAACTTAGTAAGTTACTGACTTAATTAGTCAGGTGAAACCCTCAACTGTTGGCCGACCCCCAAGCAACACAAACCGAAGCTGACCTATTGGCTCATCATTACCACACAGGAGCACAAGCAAGGACACACGCCACAACAGTATCTAATTTAAATTGATTATTGGATGTTGAGGAAAGATGAGTGGCTAGAGGTGAAAATGTGTCCGATTGGTACGGAGACTGGTAGCGGGCTCCCCAAGCCAGTACCTATGATGGTTAACTAGAGAGGTGGATGGATGAGGGTTAGGAAGAGATGGGTCAGGAAATCTGAGCCGAACAGAACTTGATGGGTGGATCAGCTGACGCCTGACGACGAATGAGCCTGACAATAGACAGTGGATATCTGGGCCAAGACAGGGGCTTTCATTCATTGTGCGCTGTTTACAGTCAGAGTAGTTTCTTTTTTCTCTCCACGCAAAACGCAAACCTTGATACTTTTCGTAGTTGTTTTAGGTCGTGAAGACATTTTGGCTAATCTCAAGTGTGAATCTATATATACACAAAAAAAATTTGATACATTTTGATCAATGTGTTCCACCTCCTTTGCTCTCTACATTGATGTTTTAATTTTTTTTTGCCTGCTCAAACATGATTGGACAAATTAGAAGGCCAGATGGCTTCCATCCCTAAATTCCCTTCCCTACAGATTCTTCATATTCACATGTAGAATCTGTTTATAGAGATACCTGACTGGTGATTAGCTATATGGCTGAGAAGTGGCCTTGCCCCTGATCACAAGTTGACTTCATATAACGAGTTTAAAGATTGTTGCAGCTGCTGTTGCAGCCATAATGCCATCAGGAATATTGTATTTACCTGTTTTGTCCCATATTGTCATCCATAAATATTTATCCTATGTGTTTTAAGCAGCAATGGTTCAGACACAAGTGGATGTATGAATAAATCCAACAATTACTAAAGTCTGCCTGTGTCAGGGGTTGGATTTAATTTAATTTCTTTTACAAAATGAAAACAAATCCATGATTCACTTGTATCTTTCAGCTTGTTTTTCTTTGCAAAGAGCAAAACTGTAAAAAAAAAAACACAACGAGCCTCACTGTTGCACTGTTGTGTGACTTTCTAATGACGACCATGGGCCCTCCAGTTTATTGTTAGTCAAATCCACATGACTGTCGTACTGCTGTAAATACTGAGGATCAGATGTGTATTAATCCACTGCTGAAAGTAGTCCCAAATAAATACACTATTTAGTCCTATTTGAGAAATATATTTGAAACTACAGTCACCATAAGGGAATTAGTGAGGCTATTTTAAAAAACGGAATAATATTATTAATATTAATAATATTTATGAGCAAAGCCGAACAACCCTACTCATGATTCTCTAGTTCCTATTGTAGAAATATAAAAGAAAATTTATTTAAAGAAATATAAATTTTACTCTCAACTACATGTATCCCCACAATCTAAAATTGAATGGGTTCGCCCCAGGCCCAGGTCCCATCCCTCCACCAAGTGTGGTGAAAATCAGCTTTGTATTTTTTGCGTTATCATGCAATCAAATAAACCAGCAAACAAACATGTAAAAGCATGAAACAATTAAATGGGTTTTTCTTTTATTCATTTATTTGTTTTAGATGCCGTTATCTACTATGACTGGTTTGTCCCTGAGGACGAGCGGCATGACTCAGCTCTCAAGAGAAACAGGGAGGCGCTGGCAACTGAACTCAAACTCTGGGAGGGTTACCTGCAGAAGGTACTGCATGTTCATTAGCAACACAAACACAAACACAGACACACACACACAAGCACACACACACACACACACACACACACACACACACACACACACACACACACACACACACACACACACACACACACACACACACACACACACACACACACACACACACACACACACACACACACACACACACACACACACACACACACAGTTGGCAAACATTGACATGTTCGTGTCTCTCTCTGAAGCCGGGCAAGTATCTGGCAGGACCGTCCTTCTCACTGGCTGATGTGATCGTTTTTCCAACTGTGGCCACACTTTTCAGATTTGGGTGAGTGTGAGTAGAAAGGCCTGTCGCATCATCCTGAAGTCACACTGACCCGTGAACCACTAAATGTCTCCCTACCTGCTGTTTTCCAGGTTATCTGCAGAGAGTTACCCTCAGCTCGGACAGTATTACGCTCTGCTGAAGGAGAGACCCAGCGTTAAAGCCAGCTGGCCCCCTCATTGGCTGGAGAACGCCAAGGGCCAAGACACACTCAAAGATGTCTGATACTTACTCACTTTTGAAAGCTGCTTCTGTGTGTAAAGTTCGAGTTTGGATTCTCTAAACAGCCTTTTGCATTTGTTCTCTCAAGTGTTGAGATGATGTTCAAAATATATCAGTGTAGTAATGGCAGAATTTTTTGGGGGGGAAAAGAATTGGAAGAATAAATAAATAGACCATTTAGATGCACAAATTTAAAGATATAGAAACTGTACAAATTTATGAGAAATATTGGACATGTTAAACGTATACATGTGTAAAATAAGGTATTGATTGGACAAAGGGTGCAAATGAACAATAAATAGTCTGCAGCAACATATGAAAAGAGTTTTTACTGCATTTTGATTCTTTCTATAGGTTTTAGCCATAAACTGTATATAAAGTATGTCCCATCCGCTAACATGGAGGAGGTGGGATTTATGACCTGTACTGCCAACCACCAGGAGGGTAACGTTTGGGCATATTCATCGTTATATACAATCTATGGTTTTATATAACTTTGTGTTGAAAGTGAATCGCCTCCATCAGAGAACACGTCTGATCTCCAAACATTTTCTCCATAATACACACTACATTGTAATCCTGTATATCTGATCTACAGTTATAAGAGTGTATGTGATTGTATGACCTGATGTATAAGAGGTGAACAGAACGTTGCTGAAACTCATTATTCTATTCAGGCCATTGTGTGACGCCACAGATGAGATGAAGGTAGAAAAGGTAATTGGAGTCTATTCATTCTATTATGTGACAGGCAGTGGCTGAACCGGTTTTCTTCACTGAAATGACATGTGCTCTCATGACTGTGCATCAGTGTGTAGAGCTCATACATATGAGCTTGGGTTCAGGCCCTGTCAAAGCAGCATTTACAGTTCTACAACAGAGAGCAGCACTAGACGTCTAGTTTGCATCTTGGCCTTTGAATCCGTCTCTGGATCCGTTACTTCTTGGTACCGTGGACGTGCGTGGGGCTTCCCCCCCCCGTTTTGTCCCATCGGCTGACAATTACACGGGGCTGTTCCATCTAACCAACATCCCCTGCTGCCCGTCTGACAGGAGCAATACGCATAGTGGCAAATGAGAAGTTCACAGGCAGGCAATACTAACAGAATAAATATACTGCTTACTGTCAAATCCATGAAAACATTTATCTTTTTGACATAAAAAGATCAGTTTCTATGCTTTGGATTTCTTGCAAATAAACAAAACAACAAACAAGCAAATAAAGACAGGGGTGAAAACTCGAAAAAAATGGGGCCATGACAACATTTAATATAAAAACATTAGTACAGTGCACTGTAGTTTTTTCATCCACCAATAAGTTGTGACAAGAGAAAATGGCTGCGTCATGCTTATCAAGCAGAATGACACTGGTGAAGTGTTAGTACAGTGCACTGTAGTTTTTCATCCACCAATAAGCTTTGTCAAGAGTAAACAGCTGTGTCATGCTTGTCAAACAGAACGACACTGGTGAAGAAACTGATGATGAAGATTGAAGATCTGATGAAGATTTTCTTTTGAATGTGAGGTGGAATGTCGCCCGTTCACTCAAGCTAAATGATCTGACTCATTGAATATGAAGATATACTCAATGTGACCGGGAAAAATGAATACTGATCCTCAGCAAATTCATATGTTTCATGTACTTCTAATCTGCAGGTTGTTTTTTAATGTACCTGCAGACGAAAAACAGCAAAGAAGTGACAGCTGTGTGTGTGCATGACAGGATTGTGGTTCATCTCCACTCACAGGTTGGTGTTGACAGGGGCAACCAATCAAACACTCAACGTCTCTCCTGACCGCAAGATTGTGAACACTGTGAACAGCGGCTGCTCACTTTTCCATTATTCATTCACTGTCAGTGTAAAATGTCAGTGGTGAATTAGCTCCAGGTGGTGTCTGTTACATCCAGTGGATAACTGATTGTTTGGATGACTGAACCCAGAACTGGTCGTGTGTGTGCGCGCGCGCGCGTGTGCGTGTGTGTGTGTGTGTGCAGGGGTGACTGGAAAGTGCTGAGTCATTGTGAGTTTCCAACTTCAGGCTGCAGCAGACGCTCAATCACCAAAGAAATAAGTTTAAAATAAAAACTAAAATGCAATCATGTAGTTTTAATGGTGCATATATTGATAACTGCAGCCATCTGATCTCTATACACGCTTTAAGAATAAGAGCTACAAACTTAAAATCCCTTTTCAATGCATCGTTTGAAATGTAACATTGGAATTTCAGCGTTGAAGTGTCCTATATACATGCTTTTATGTTTTTATTGATTTAATATTTATTCAAATAAGTTCCTTCATTAGTGGAGAAACTGTTTTAATTCATGTTTCTCTGTTCTTTACGCGTTACGCGCCACTGAGCGCAAAGAGTATTAATACAAAGCAAGAGAAGCCCCCCCCCCCTCCACACATTTGCCTGTTCACACAAGCAGGAGCCATTTTAGTCATGCTTGAAATTCTTTTATTCCGTCAATACTGTGTTTTTATTCTGTTGCTATTTTCCATGCGTTTTTATTTGTATGTTTTTCATCTGTGCTTCTTTTTTTTTGCACTTTGTAACTCTGCTTCGAGAAGTGCCCAGTAAATAAAGATATCATTATTGTTCATCCACATATAGGTCATTTATAAATACAACCATCTGGCGTGATATGCATTTTGCAGTTGATAAAAACAAGTGTATTTTAATATGACATCATGTTGCCCTGAGTTACTAAGGGAAGGGTTAACATACTTGGACAGGGTGCGAACTATCTTGAGTCAATATCTTTGGCGATCACGCAAAAAGGGGAAGGGACTTATTTCCACCAATCCAGATGTGCAGGAGAGCGTGCTGCTATATAAGCACGAGTCTGTCCCACTCCTGCCTCACGTTTCACCTCCTCCATTCCTCCGCTCCAGGTCCTTACAGGTGCTGCAGCTTCTCTCTGAAACCATGGCCAAGGACATGACTCTGCTGTGGGGCTCCGGCTCTCCTCCCTGCTGGAGGCTGATGATCGCGCTGGAGGAGAAGAACCTGCAGGGCTATAACAGCACAATGCTCTCCTTCGAGAAAATGGAGCACAAGTCAGAAGTGGTGATGAAAATGAACCCCAGGGGTCAGGTGAGTGTACTCCTCAAATGCGATAATTTTGCTGGAATACACTGATATGTATATACATTTTTTAGCAGAGTATAAAAACAATGCATTAACTCCACTCTTATGTCTTAAAGCTTCCTTCCTTCAAACATGGGAGCAACCTTCTGAACGAGTCCTACGCCGCCTGCATGTACCTGGAGGTGAGAATTTGTTGCACAAGTCCTATAGTTACCTTGTAGTGAAACCATATCCATCCCAGGTGTGGCCCATGTGATCTCTGCAGACAAACGGAAACCTTACCCTGCACAGGAAAAGAAACTGGAGCTCCATGCAGCTGTTCACAGCCGTTGGTCTTTTTCATTTCTCCATAACAACAGAGCCAGTTCAAGTCCCAGGGAAACAAGCTGATCCCTGACTGCCCCGCTGAGCAGGCCATGATGTACCAGCGCATGTTTGAGGGTCTCACGCTCACCCAGAAAATGGGTACGTCAAACCCTGAAAGTGTTTGACCACTGTTTTGCAAGGCAACATACAACCTGTTGCTCCTGGAAATGTATCGGAAGATGTTCATTCCTCCAAACAAATGTTTAACCACTTAGATTCAGTGATTTATTAAATTAGAACCAGGCTTTCTCCCAGCAACAAATCCATAATCTAAATTGTTGTTGTCATTGGTCGGGCTGTCTTGTGAGACTTTGACCTGCACTTGGCAACATCGTACAACAATCTGCAACCTCTTAAACTCCAGAGACTTGATGTCTCCAGGAGCTGAACAGCGACCAGCCCTCTCCCACCCCGAGAGACCTGAGCTGTTAAAACGCATGCTGCGGCGTGCACTAATGAGCATCACATTCACAAAACACTTCTGTGTTGTGTGCACCCTATGAATCAGGTAGTGAAGTTGAGAGGTCACATGTTAATCCCACAAAGGATCACATGCTCAGAGCCGCTTGCAGCTGAAGTCATGGGACAGGGTGGTGCAAAAGAGAAAAAAGATTCTGAATTGCAATCAACAGGTTGTGCAATAAGTGAACATATTCTCTCCTGAGTTGGCTGCTTTAAACTTTATTTGAGCAGTTTGGAACTAATGTTGCATAATAACCTCCTGACTGCCCCCCCCTTCCCCTCTGCTGCTGAAGGGAAATGAAAACAATCCATCTCAGCACACAGTGGGAGTCCATGTTGTGCGGCGTCTTAATAGACTTTTATCCATTTGTATCTTTGCCGAAGTCCTCGGCTGCCACGACTGAATGCCTGTTTCACTTTCCTTTCTGTCAGCGGATGTTATCTACTACACCTGGAAGGTCCCGGAGGAAGAGAGACACGACTCTGCTGTGAAGAGAAACAAAGACAATCTGAGCACTGAGCTGAAGCTGTGGGAGGGATATCTGAAGAAGGTAAACGAGAGAAAGATCCATGTTGATCCAAAAAATTGATATGACAGGAAGTGCTTCCTTATCTGTCTTTCCCTCCACTGTGCTCTTGCTGCTGCTGTATATGGACATTTTGGCATCTCCGACTATCAGGTTGAGCAGCTGCCATTTTGAGGCGTCAGCTTTCACCAACTGTTTTTAAAAGCAAAACGCAGTGCATTAAAAAGGCTACAGAGTCGTTCAATACAGTGTTTGGTAGCTTGTTCCCCTTTTTTAGTTGAGAGTTAGAGGATCGATACAACTCGTGCACCTATAGGTTAAATATAAAGCTGAGCCATGTGTGGGGACTTTGCTGTAAACTCCACAATTAATGATGTGTCACGTTTCTGCGTTTAACCTTTTTTTATTGAGCGACTGCGTGTCATTACATGCACATCTAACTCGTGCAAAAGAAATCAGTCAATCTCTTTTTTTCCCTACCTCTTCACTTTCTTCCCTGTAACCTTGAACTAGACATTACTGCCACATTGTGGTCTGTATTAGTAACTACACACAATTGTTTAAACTAATACCACAAATAAATAATTTCACATTTTAGATCTATCATTATTTTATATTGTGTGTTTTTTAACTATACGAAGAACTAAAGATGCAACATGATAATCTTAACTTTGCATCTAAAGTGGAAATGGGGCAAACAAAATTGACCTATTTGACCCCAAAGTTATCAAAGTTTTAAATTTGGTACAAGATCTGAAGTGTGAAAATGACAAGTTGTGTTTTTTACTTTGCGTTTAGTACCACAAGTCACTGCACCCAGCCAAGACATGGTCCAATACATAACCCCAAGTAAAACTGCAACTTGTTTTCCCATTTCGATCTTTGTGTAGACTGAAAAAATTAAAATATAATAGTTAGTGAATTTTAAAAGGGTCTAAGTTCATGTTACATTTGGACAGATGCAGACTAGCCTTTTCTCTCCGTTTTTTGTTAGTCGAGCTATAACCACATCACTGCTGTATCCCACTGTGATAGTCATGAATGTGGATTCCGCTCCTCTGCTGTTTTACAGGCGTCCGGCTCGTTCCTGGCAGGAAAGAGCTTCTCCCTGGCTGATGTGACTGTTTTCCCAGGAGTGGCTTATCTCTTCCGTTTTGGGTAAGTGGATCAAATCCACGGAAAACGGTGTTGAGCTGCATGACAAAAAGCAATGCATGCGCACTGACCGCTCTCCATTCTGCAGGTTGACTGAAGAGCGTTACCCCAAACTGACGGCGTACTACAACTGTCTGAAGGAGCGGCCCAGCATCAAAGCCAGCTGGCCCCCAACCTGGCTGGAGACTCCACAGGGTCAAGACACGCTGAAAGACGTCTGAGATTCAAAACGTGCACCCTCTGCTCTCGTTGTGTAATATGTAACCATCCCTCGAACTGCACTACTGTAGCTGTCAGGAAACATGCATTTGCTATAACTGTGCTTGTTCATTTTCTATTATCATTTGTCTGTGACGTAAAAGACGCATGTTTCATCCTGCAATAAAAACTGACTTTCAGTGGTGCATCTTGTATTCATTTCAATATCAGTTTACACTGAGCCTTCTTTGAATCTATTTTTAACAGGAATATAATTCACAGGTCTGTGATCAGAGGAGCAATCAAATTGAACTAAATATTTCTCATGGAACAAAGTGCAACATATATAATTTATAAACCTAAAGGAAAAACAAGACTATAAAGGTGGCTGTTGCACATGGCTACAGGTGATAAAATTGCCCATCTGTTAGTAAAGTAAAAACTAGAAGACAAGAACATCTGCACATCAGTTGATGCTCCCATAAACTTTTAATTTTATTTTTATTGAACATTTCAGGCACAGGCCTTTTGGTTTTAGTCACTTCTGCCCAGGACCTTGTGTTTATCAAGTTTGGTTGTGCATGCTTTTCGAAACTTTCTGCACAAAGTAATGAATAGCTATGATTGATGGGCTATATAGAAAATACTAAACAAAAAAATTGTGGGATATAAATTAAACACATGAGGTATAAAGATGCGATGGTATTAAACTATAACTGTACAAGTATATTTGACCAAAGTCATTTAACCTGGTCACAAAGGGCAAGTTTGCAATTTTGATGGCAATTTTTTTTATCATGTGTAATCTCTTGACAGTCATCCCTGCACTTTTAGAGTTTTGACAGCATAGGTCAGTGGTTTGGTTTGACCTCATTCTGGTTTTCAGACCTGTTTTCATGGCATTCCAGCCAACACAGTGTCTAAATAGAACTTCTTTAAAAATCTTGTCATACCTACACTACAAAGAAACACTGAAAATATCACAGTCTGGGTCAGAGCCCTTGTGATGTTCTCATCCTCAGCTTCATCTCACTGAGCCGCTCAGTCTTTTACTCCAGACTCGACGCAAAATAAACCATGACCCCTTCATGTGACTCTTCCTCGGAGCAGTCAATGTGGACTCTGAAACAGTAAACAGCTGTGCGAGGACATACCTTGTTTACACAACACAGGAACATGCTGTGTTATGTGAAACCTTGCATGGGATTTACTTTAAAACTGATTTTACAAAGATTTTTTTAAGTAAGTCCATGTATGAAGAGCATGTTGTAAATCATGCGTTCCCTGTAAATTGGACATTACAATAACAAAGGTATATGATACAATATTGTGCACGAGTTTTTTATTTTCACTTATTGCACATTAAGGGGGCTGTATCATTGTGAACCAACCAATGATTGGGTCAACACTAAGTTGTACAAATAGATCGGATGTATAAATGTTGCAACGGCCCCTTGGCCTGTGTGCAGTTGCAGAGACGCCTCCTTCTACTGCAGCTGCGTTTCAGTGATCTTATTTTCCTCTGTGGCGAAAACAAGAAGATGGGAACCTGTTGGATTTTATTGGCTCTGCTCTCTATCTGCAGCCTCTGCTTTAGTCAAGGTAACTCATACACTACTTGATGAGACTGTGGCCACAGTTTTGACAGTCTTTTTTTTTTACCACATATGTAGTCAAATCTGTTTAATCTGTGTTTATGTGTACATTTAATTGTGTATGTTTGTTTTTCCCATTTCTTCAGAATGCGGTCAAGAGTTAATCGAGAATGTGGATTTCCCGGGAACAGATATAACATTTCTCTACTCTCCGGATGCAAGGCACTGTCAGCAGCTGTGCACCGAGCACCCCTCCTGTCTCTTCTTTACCTTTGTTCGACATGACTGGACCACAGATAAGAGGTATCTAACACTGACGCATCACATAACTCATGATACAATCCATTGAAGCCCTGTAACGTTTTAAAAATGAATACAGCCAAAGCAGGGTCAGATCAAGGGGTGCAGCCAGGGGGCACTGACCCCAGCTGAAATCTGATCGACCCCTGAAGTGCCCCTCTCCTGTCAGAATTTCTCTTGGTACTCTGGCTTCCTCCCACAGTCCTAAAAACATACAGATTGGGGTTAGATTAAATTGTCCATAGGTGTGAATGTAATGCTGGCATCAGCTCCAGCTAACCCCATCCAACCCTCAACGTTATAGATAATGGATGCATGCTTCTCTCTGCAGGAACTTCTACTGCTACCTCAAGTCCACTCCCTCTCAAGAGCCCAACGTCCAGACTCCACTACAGGGTGTCACTTCGGGCTTTTCTCTCAAAAACTGCACCTCAGAGCTGCGTAAGCTCACAAACATTTTACATCATTCTAAAAAACAGTTTATATATTTGTGATGTATGGGCACGCTCTCCTTAACTCTCTTTGTCTTCTCACCTGGGCAGAACAACCTTGTCGGTCTAAGCTGTACCAGAACGTGGACTTCCTGGGGGCAGACTACAAATCGTTGTTCACGTCCAGTGATGAAGAGTGTCAGAGGGTCTGCACGCAGGACCCTGACTGTCGGTTCTTTACTTTTGTAAATGGCGTCTTCACACAAGAGACCATAAGGTATAACTGGGGAACGTAATGTTTCATTTAATTTAAACATTCTTCCTTTGAAGGCAGATTATTATGTCATTGGTTGAGATAAACTTCAGTGGAGGGATGTAGAGCGAGGACACTAACCTTTTTGGGCATGTGTGAGAGAGGGTTATGATACGCAACAAAGATCCCCACTGTTATACCCAATAGTACACACTCAACATTGAGTCATTTAAAGGGGCAGTCCAGCAATTAATCATTTCTTTGGTTTGGTGACTCAAGAGAGACAGTGAAAAGGAATCAAAATCCAAAACATAACATGTAACAATTCTTCACTGATATATCTAACAGCGAATAATTATTTTTGACTTGTTTACTCACAGAGAAATCCCCAATTTTATTCAAGGTAATGGAAGGTTTTGTTTGGTCGCCTTCTAATTGAGTCATATCAGCTTTACCTGTCCCTGCTACAATGTCCAGAGCGAACAACGTTTAACGAAGTAAAATCCTTTCTCAGTCTGTATTGGTCACTCGTACTGATCACAAGTAGTCTTTGCTTTTTGGTGCTTGACCAAAGTTCTCGTCCAGAAAAAGCACAAGCTGAGATAACCTCAGTGATGTTAGAGCGACACAATGTGTTCTTTTCTTACACTTGGGTTAGGGTTGGAGCAACAGACATTGTGCGACTTCACAGACTGAGTAGTTTCCCTTGTGATGAGTGACTTCAGTGAATCCATCCAATGAGAAAGGAGGAGGATCTCTGACGTCGCAGGTTCTAACATTAAATTTTAACATCTCTGTTCTTTCCCAGATACAAATGTCACCTTAAACACAGCTGGTCGGTACCGAGGACTCCTGTTATAAAGAGAGAGGTTGGAGCAGTATCTGGATTCTCCCACGAACTGCAAATAACTCAATACTTTGAACCAGGTATGCACAGGTGGAAGCACAACATCCTGCGGGAGGTCTTTTACAATATGTTTTCTTATTATATTACCTGTGTGTTTTACAGTTTGCCAAGGAAAGCTTCTCTTAAACACTGACATCCAAGGACACGACATTGACAAGCTGCCCGCCGCCTCTGCTGAACACTGTCGGGCTCTGTGCACTGATAATCCACGCTGTACATATTTCTCTTATATCAGGTAGTGTGAAACAAGCACTTAAATAAACTTTAACTTCTCATGTGGCAAACAGAAATACATTCAACATTAGAAAGTGTAAAGTAACTGTATATATGTATATATACTGTATATATATCACTTTATTTGTTGTTCCTGGGACAGTTTCTTGACGGTCCTATAGGGGGTTGAACATTTGGTTCTACAAATTCAGCTAAATATGTTAATCTGCTTGACTTTCTCTAAACTCAGACATATTTCTATTGATTATTTTTTTATGCAGTGATAACTTCCAATGTTACTTGAAGGGAAATCCATCTGTAATGGGGACCAGAGCCAAAGTGGGAGTCACATCTGGGATACCGGTGCACTTCTGCCAGATGGATAACAGTATGTATAACAAAACACTGAGACTGGACACAGTGTTTGTTGACCATCACAAACCACACACACTGGCTCTGAACTGTTTTATACACTCATTTATGAAGAAATGAATCATTCACCCATTATGAATCCAACAAATATCAATGATGAACTGAGTCTCTGACGTTTTGCAACATGTGTAGATAGGTGACACTTACATCTGGTTATTATGTAATACTTGTTAGAGTAGTATGTTTGTGCTTTGGCCAGCAGGGGGAGTCTGACCCTGTCCCTCTCTGCTGACAGGTTGGCTTCTAGTGTCTCATGAAGGAGTCAGTTTCCAAGGTTCTGACCTTCGCTTTGAGTCGATGGATGATCCAGACACGTGTCAGAGGACCTGTACTATAGATCCTCTTTGCCAGTTCTACACCTACTTCAATGAATCCTACTCCAACTCTGCTTTCAGGTACAGTGTTCATTCATGTCAACAAAATCATGAACCAGGAATTCAGTTCACACAGAGAAATCATATAACATTTACCTTGCTATTCACAAGGAAGGACCAGGCCCCAACAATATGTGATTGAAAGGTTTGAATGGAAATTGATGAATTGGATGTTGAGGAAATAATGAATGGACATTGAGGGAAGGGGTTGAGGTGAAGATAAGAGATGAGGGAGGAAGGAAAGAGAGGATGAAGGGATGAGGGAAGGAAGATGAAGGGATGTGTGGAAGGATGTATGAAGGGATGGGAAGATAAACAGAGCATGATGGGTTGATCAGGTATATTTAGTCTTGACAGGTGATTGCAGGTGTGGTTGAGGTTTGGCCCTGCTCCTAAGTAGACTTGTTAACTTCCTAACAGATCAACTATCTAGTGTTGTCTACATGGTGTTTAATCTTGTTTTTTGATTTTGTGTCCCAGGGGCCGCTGTTATCTCAAACGTGTCATCACAGCACCTGCTCCTCCCAAAGTTAATAAATTGAATAATGTCGTGTCCGGATTCTCCCTGAAGAGCTGTGTGTAGAGACACACACACACACACTTTCCTTATCCTCATTCAGGCCGGAACGCCACTTCACACCCACACACACACCTCTCTGGACTGTTGGTTGGTCCTCACATGATCAGTTGTTTGCCATTTAAAACACAGATGATTGTTTTTGTGTTGTAACATGAAAAATAAAACTGACAATGAAGTAAGTTTTTATCCTGCTTCATTTATTTGAAAGTCAGTATTCATAGAGCTCTACTTCTTATTGGAGAGAGGTAAAGTATCAGTGAGATGAGCAATGATATTAAAATGTGTCTCTGCAACAAGTCAAGTCTATTAGAGGTTCCCAACAACAGCTGAAAGAAAATAGGAGATGCAGCTTTTGTAAATCATCCTCCCAAGTTGTGGAATAGACGACTGATAGACATCAGAGAAGCAAGTTCAGTAAAAAAAAAGTATAAGAAAGTATTTTAAATGTAATTTTACCATGTTCTTATGTTTCTTAAAAACATATATATCTCGTGATTCATTCATACATCTCTGTGTGTGCAAGTCTGCAGGATACGATCTTCTCTCTGACACCTATTCAATGACATTCAATTTTCAAATTCTATTCAGAGGTTGAAGAGAACAAAAGGCAATCAGTTTGATCTTTGGATCTACTGGTTTGAGTTTAGATAATTCGGTGTCCCTGCATTTTGTCCTTTTGTTACGTGCTTTAGTTGTTTCCTCCTCCTTTTCCTCACTCTCTCTCTCCTCTCAGCTGAGTGTGATGAGTGTGATATGTGGAGGGGTATTTAAGGAAAGCTGGAGAGTCTCTCTGCCATCTGAGTGGCAGCAGCACTCGTGGAAGTGTTTATTGTGTGTTTCCTTTGCCTTGTGAGTTGTGGGGGGAGTCTGATAGTCTTCTTTTTGATTTTTGAAGGGGGTCAGTAGGGACCCTCAAAGTATGAAAACAGTCACTCCGGGCTTTTTCACTCAGTCTATTCTAAGAAGTATGTTATTGAAACGTCGCGTTTCGTACTTCCTCTCCGAAGATGTCATCATGAATTCGCACTCTTCTCGCTGGGTGGGGCTGAGAGACTCCGTACTGTAACTCGGGACATTACTCCTACATTGGCCGACTGTCCTGCTAAAACTTGATCAAACATGAGGACGGTGTAACTTACCGTTCAGAAACATCCCGTTGTAACCGACTGTAAATATGTGGCTGGAATTCTATAGCGGTATGCAAACATACCAACGTGACTTTCAGCTGTGTTTACAAGAGTGAATGCGCCAGAAGGAGACCGGTGACAGGCCTGGTCGCGTGTCACTCAAAGTGCAGTCAGCCAATCAGAGGAGGGGCTCATAAATAATTAAAGAGGCAGGCAAAACAGCCTGTTCTATTCTGCCAGAGACAGGCAGAAGAGAGGACATGGAAATAGACATTGCAGCAGTTTTTTCGACTTTAAACCACTGACATATCATCTTAGGGGTACCAATAACTCAAATGAAATCCCAGAAAGGTGTAAAATATGAGCACTTTAACATTGCTGTGACCCAGGCCATGTTTAAGCATTGTGCTTTGAGTAAACATATAATGATTTTGTACAGTTTTATGGATACAGAGGAGTTAGATGTGCCTAATTCTCCTCAGTTTGTCAACCTGTTGTCTGCTGTGGTAGAGGGTAGTGCGGTGGTTGAAGTTGAAGCCCTGGTAGAACACATCTATGGCACAAGAGCAGCTGGCAGACACTGTGGCATCCAGCACCGCAGCTTTCAGCCCAGTTATTACCTTTGTGGAGCTGTCAGGTGAAAACTGTAAACAGACAAGACAGTTTTGCCGGGGATGTCATTGTAATAAGATTGTCAAGATCTTAAATAAACAAATGCTATTGTTTGCAGTCACTAAAGTGACAAACCTATAATATCCAATTAACATCTATGCTAATGCAGGTGAACCAATGACATTTGAAATTGAAAAGCTTGGATGCTCGGTATTACATTTAAGTTTTTAATTACATGTGCAGTAATATAGGAAATTGTAGATGTGATACATTGAAATGCATCGAGATGCATTGTTGTGCATTCGAATCGTTGACTGCTGAATCATAAGGCTGGTGAAGGTGCACTAGTGAGCACACAGTCATCACAGTCATGTCAGACAGGCAGCACCTCCCAGCTCCTGTTCCAGTTGTACTGTTTTGTCTTTGCTTGTGTGGAGCTGAGTGCTGATGAACTAATCTACCAGTTCCTCAGGTTTACAGCTAATTAGCCTAAAGACAAAAACATATATAGTAAACTTGTGTCTTGCTAGCAAACGGACAGAGGGTAAAACAAACACCAACTAAATGTGTATTTTGTCACGTTTTCTTTCCATTAGAGTGAAAGAAGATGACATGGAAGCAAAATTAATTAAGTACACGAAAAAACAATGTTTTTGCCTGTAGTGTCCTGCCTTAGACTGCATCATTTTGATTTTAGGCTCCTCATCTAATCACTATTCATTCTACTACTGTTGAGTATTTAACAATTATGTGAGTGTGAGGGTATTAAAATAAATTGTTAAGCTAGTCAGAGATGTGATACTATATTTAACTTTTTCTCACTTTAGCCCCTGCTCCCCAAAATGTGTGTGCATGTCCCTGCACAGGACCGTGCTGTGTTATGTAAAGCTTTTCATGGGATTAACTTAAAAATTGATTTGACACAGAATTTTAAAGTGCCTTTAAACCAAAGTCAAATTTAAATCTATGTATGAAGAGCATGTGGTAAATCATGCATTCCCTGAAAATAGGACATTCAAATATGAAGGTATATGATACAATATTGTGCATGAGTTTTTATTTAAGTTTTTCTTGGTTATTGCACATTAAGGGGCTGTATCATTGTCAACCAACCAATGATTGTGTCAACACTAAGTTGTACAAATAGATCGGATGTATAAATGTTGCAACGGCCCCTTGGCCTGTGTGCAGTTGCAGAGACACCTCCTTTTACTGCAGTTGCTTTTCAGTGATCTTATTTTCCTCTGTGGCGAAAACAAGAAGATGGGAACCTGTTTGATTTTACTGGGTCTGCTCTCTTTCTGCAGCCTCTGCGTTAGTCAAGGTAACACATACACTACTTGACGAGACTGTGGCCACAGTTTTAATAGCCTTTTTTACCACATATCATATGTGGTCAAATCTGTTTAATCTGTGTTTATGTGTACATTTAATTGTGTTTATGTTTGTTTTTCCCATTTCTTCAGAATGCGCTGAAGAGTTAATCGAGAATGTGGATTTCCCGGGATCAGACCCCAGCGGAAACCTGATCGACCCCTGAAGTGCCCCTCTCCTGTCAGTAATTCTCTTGGTACTCTGGCTTCCTCCCACAGTCCTAAAAACATACAGATTGGGGTTAGATAAAATTGTCCATAGGTGTGAATGTGATGCTGGGTTCAGCTCCAGCTAACCCCATCCAACCCTCAACGTTATAGATAATGGATGCATGCTTCTCTCTGCAGCAACTTCTACTGCTACCTCAAGTCCACTCCCTCTCTAAAGCCCAACGTCCAGACTCCACTACAGGGTGTCACTTCGGGCTTTTCTCTCAAAAACTGCACCTCAGAGCTGCGTAAGCTCACAAACATTTTGCATCATTCTATAAAGCTGTATATTTATTTGTGATGTATGGGCACGCTCTCCTTAACTCTCTTTGTCTTCTCACGTGGGCAGAACAACCTAGTCGGTCTCAGCTGTACCAGAACGTGGACTTCCTGGGGGCAGACTACAAATTCTTCTTCATGTCCAGTGATGAAGAGTGTCAGAGGGTCTGCACGCAGGACCCTCACTGTCGTTTTTTTACTTTTGTAAATGGCGACTTCACACCAGAGACCATAAGGTATAACTGGGTAACGTAATGTTTCATTCAATTTAAATGTTCCTCATTTAAACAGGTGGCTGATCTAGAGGCAGAGTTTATGTCAGTGGTTGAGATATCCTCAGTGATGTTAGTTCTTGAAAGAGTTTAAAGTGGTCTTTTCTTACACTTGGGTTATGGTTAGAGCAACAGACATTGTGCGACTTCACAGGCAGAGTAGTTTCCCTCGTGATGAGTGAATTCAGTGAATCCATCCATTGAGAAGGGAGGATCTCTTGCGTCAGAACATCGCAGGTTCTAACATTAAATGATGGTGTTTTTTTATTCTTTCCAAGATACAAATGTCACCTTAAACACAGCTGGTCGGTACCGAGGACTCCTGTTATAAAGAGAGAAGTTGGAGCAGTATCTGGATTCTCCCGCAAATAACTCAATACTTTGGACCAGGTATGCACAGGTGGAAGCACAACATCCTGCGAGAGGTCTTTTACAATATGTTTTCTTATTATATTACCTGTGTGTTTTACAGTTTACCAGGGAAAGCTTCTCTTAAACACTGACATCCCAGGACACGACATTGACAAGCTGCCCGCCGCCTCTGCTGAACACTGTCAGGCTCTGTGCACTGATAATCCACGCTGTACATATTTCTCTTATACCAGGTAGTGTGAAACAAGCACTTAAATAAACTTTAACTTCTCATGTGGCAAACAGAAATACATTCAACATTAGAAAGTGTAAAGTAACTCTATATATTGTATAAATATATCACCTTATTTGTTGTTCCTGGGACAGTATCTTGACGGTCCTATAGGGGGTTGAACGTATGGTTCTGCAAATTCAGCTAAATATGTTAATCTGCTTGGTTTTCTCTAAACTCTCTAAACTTATTTTTTATGCAATGATAACTTCCAATGTTACTTGAAGGGAAATCCATCTGTGATGGTGACCAGAGCCAAAGTGGGAGTCACATCTGGGATACCGGTGCACTTCTGCCAGATGAATGACAGTATGTATAACAAAACACTGAGACTGGACACAGTGTTTGTGGACCATCACAAACCACACACACTGACTCCGAACTGTTTTATACACTCATTTATGAAGAAATGAATCATTCACCCATTATGAATCCAACAAATAATCAATGATGAACTGAGTCTCTGACGTTTTGCAACATCTGTAGATAGGTGACACTTACATCTGGTTATTATGTAATACTTGTTAGAGTAGTATGTTTGTGCTTTGGCCAGCAGGGGGAGTCTGACCCTGTCCCTCTCTGCTGACAGGTTGGCTTCAAGTGTCTCATGAAGGAGTCAGTTTCCAAGGTTCTGACCTTCGCTTTGAGTCGATGGAGGATCCAGACACGTGTCAGAGGACCTGTAGTACAGATCCTCTTTGCCAGTTCTACACCTACTTCAATGAATCCTACTCCAACTCTGCTTTCAGGTACAGTGTTCATTCATGTCAACAAAATCATGAACCAGGAATTCAGTTCACAATGAGAAATCATGTAACATTTACCTAGCTATTCACAAGGAAGGACCAGGCCCCAACAATATGTGATTGAAAGGTTTGAATGGAAATTGATGAATTGGATGTTGAGGAAATAATGAATGGACATTGAGGGAAGGGGTTGAGGTGAAGATAAGAGATGAGGGAGGAAGGAAAGAGAGGATGAAGGGATGAGGGAAGGAAGATGAAGGGATGTGTGGAAGGATGTATGAAGGGATGGGAAGATAAACAGAGCATGATGGGTTGATCAAGTATAATTATTCTTGACAGGTGATTGCAGGTGTGGTTGAGGTTTGGCCCTGCTCCTAAGTAGACTTGTTAACTTCCTAACAGATCAACTATCGAGTGTAGAGACACACACACACTTTCCTTATCCTCATTCAGGCCGGAACTCCACTTCACACCCACACTTCATGCCTCTCTCTGGACTGTTGGTTCGTCCTCACATGATCAGTTGTTTGCCATTTAAAACACAAATGATTGTTTTTGTGTTGTAACATGAAAAATAAATGAAATAAGTTTTCATCCTGCTTCATTTGTTTGAAAGTCAGTATTCACAGAGCTCTACTTCTTATTGCAAAGAGATAAAGTATCAGTGAGATGAGCAATGGTATTAAAATGTGTCTCTGCAACAAGATATTCTAATACAACCATTCAATGACATTATAAGATACCTAACATTTCTGCTTGTATTAATTATTCATGATAAATGTTGCAAATGCCTGACAGTTTTTCTTTTTGGACATTTGTATTAATATTTTTGTATCTTCTGGCACAAGGCTATGAAACATATCATTGTTAGCATCTGTGACTCCTAACCCTAGAAGAAAAATAACTCTGTTAGCTATATTCCTTCTAGAACACTGAGATCATCTGCAGCAAGTCTATTAGAGGTTCCCAACAACAGCCGAAAGAAAATAGGAGATGCAGCTTTTGTAAATTATCCTCCCAAGTTGTGGAACAGACTACTGATAGACATCAGAGAAGCATGTTCAGTAAAAGTCTTTAAAAAAAAGTATTTTAAATGTAATTTGACCATGTTCTTATGTTTCCTAAAAACATATATATTTCGTGATTCATTCATGCATCTCTGTGTGTGCAAGTCTGCAGGATATGATCTTTTATCTGACACCTATTCAATGACATTCAATTTTCAAATTCTAATCAGAGGTTGAAGAGAACAAAATGCAATCAGTTTGATCTTTGGATCCACTGGTTTTAGGTTCAATAATTCGGTGTCCCTGCATTTTGTCCTTTTGTTACGTGCTTTAGTTGTTTCCTCGTCCTTTTCCTCACTCTCTCTCTCCTCTCAGGTGAGTGTGATGAGTGTGATATGTGGAGGGGTATTTAAGGAAAGCTGGAGAGTCTCTCTGCCATCTGAGTGGCAGCAGCAATTGTGAAATGTTTAGTATATTTCCTTTTGAGTTGGGGGGGTTGATAGTCTTCTTTTCGGTTTTAGAAGGGGGTCAGTAGGGATCCTCAAAGTATTAAAACAGTCACTCCGGACTTTTTCACTCGATTAATACATTGAAATGCATCGAGATGCATTGTTGTGCATTTGAATCGCTGACTGCTGAATCGTCATGGAATCATAAGGCTGGTGAAGGTGCACTAGTGAGCACACAGTCATCAGTCATGTCAGACAGGCAGCACCTCCCAGCTCCTGTTCCAGTTGTACTGTTTTTTATTTGCTTGTGTGGAGCTGAAGCCGTTCAGAAACATCCTGTTGTAACCGACTGTAAATATGTGGCTTTCTATAGCGGCATGCAAACACCAACGTGACTTTCAGCTGTGTTTACAAGAGAGAGTCAATGCACCAGAATGAGACTGGTGATCGGCCTGGTCACGTTTCACTCAATGTGCAGTCAGCCAATCAGAGGAGAGGCTTAAGAGGCAGGTGAAAACAGTCTGTTCTGTCTGCAGCTCCAGAGAGAAGCAGGAGAGTGGACTTGGAAATACACATTGCAACAGTTTTTTTTACTTTAATCCACTGATATATAATTTTAGCGGTACCAATACCTCAAATTAAATTCCAGGAAAGGTGTAAAATATGGGGCCTTTAAAACACCACATTTCAGCTTAACCCTGTTGTCCTGACTTTGTGCGTCATGTTACATCTCCTGTTGTGTAGCAGGTTGAAACATGTCTCATGAACTCCAGAGTGAATCAAACCAATACAAAGTAAACGTCAGTCCTGTATGTGTCCTAATAACTTGTGATCAGTGATGGTGTTGTTGTGAATATTAAACCTTAAGCGTGATACCATTAAATGCTGTGCCTTTGGGCATTCAATAAATTTGGTAATCAGAAAAAATATTGAGGATTAATATTAAACATAATATTAAATGTAACTTTAATTGATTCAAGTTACCTCGGGGCACCTCCCTTCAAAGGAAGGGACAAGATAGCCAATTTATTGAATAAGTCTCATGAAAGTACTAACTACAAATTTGGAACTCTGATTAATAATTAAATTAATAACTAATAACTATAGGTAGTTAGCAAAGTTGAAAGATATGGAGTTCTTGACAGTGTAGAGGATGGTAAAATTCACACTTATGCAACATTAATGAAGACAACATTTGTTAAAGAAAAACATTTATTTTGAAGATAATAAAAGTATAAAAACAAACTATTTAAGTTGTACTTACTATATACAGATGTGTGTGTGTGTGTGTGTGTGTGTGTGTGTGTGTGTGTGTGTGTGTGTGTGTGTGTGTGTGTGTGTGTGTGTGTGTGAGAGTGATTGTGCTTTCAAAATGGCGACTGGTCACTATGAAGACCAAAGACCCCCTGGAGTGTTGGGATCATGTGGCTGAGATCACATGTATGTGTTAAGTTTGGGGAGATGTGTGAGGTGTTGGTGCCAGGTTAGAGAAAGTGGTTAGTTGCATGCAAAAAAAGACTGAAGAGCATAACATAACTAACATTAACTTTCAAGTAACTTATTAGCAAATATCACAACAACACAAATCAAACTTATAAACATCACATGAATAGAATTGAACAGTCTTTGTTTAGCCTAGTGTAATTATTAAGCCCAGTTGTGTTACCCATCCACGAAAAGGGGGAAAAGGTTGATATGCTGTTTGAAGTCCAGTAAAGACGTCTTGCTGGTTTGTGGCTTCTGTTGTTGTGGTTCTGCTGTGCGATGCAGCTCTTGTGCTGAAGTTCTTAGGCAGGCTCTCGCGTCGCTGCCTTTTGGAAAGTTTTGGCAGTCTGCTCCAGGCAGGCCGGCTTGAAGGTTGGTAGAGCTTGGGTAGGGAGGAAGTTTCCCTGGCTGGGTGAGCTGGAGAGCTCCACCTCTCCTCCAGGAGAAGTGAGTAGAAAAAAAAGAAGAGAGCGGGAACTGGGCTTATATTGGCCTGGTGACCTCATGGGTCATGGGGCCCAGAGTGACCATTAGTGGTCAAAAACTGTGTCCAGGGGCAGTTTTAACACCTAGGTGTGAAGGTGAAGCACCCTGGGTCACTGAGTTCTGGAGGCTCTGGTTTGTATCCAGAACTAAGAAACATGTGGTTGCATGCTTTGGCTGAACATGTCGGCCCAACTATAGTTCACAAATACTAGGTCCCAACAGTGTTTATTGTTAAAGTGTAAAGTGAGCGCAGGTCAGAGGAGGAGTGAGGAGGAAGCAGACTCCGACAAAGACTCAGGAGGACCAGACCTTTAATGTGTGTGTGTGTCCTGGTCCTGAAGCAATGGTTTTCTAATTATTCAGTGGTGGGACATCGTTAAAAACAAAATAAGTCGTTTATGTTTTCTTTATTCAATCAATATACTTGTTTTACAGGGAAGCTGTGCACAAACAGGAGTATAATATTAATATTAATAGTAATGCACTTCAGTCCAGTGGCTTTTTCTAGGGGGGGCAGGCAGTGCCATCTTGATGCAGTAAAGGCTATAATCAGAGTTTGACCTTTTAAGCCTTAGGTGCAGCACACCGGTCTAAACTGGATAAAAGACAAATCAGTGTGGAGAGCACTGACCACTGTCATACACTTACTGTTGTAGTCTGATTTATGAATTGAAAACCTTATTTTGTAAATTACAGCACACTTGTAATAACAGAAACAGTCCATAATACTTTTTAAAGCACTTTCTAAATAAAAACGGAGTTCATGTTTGTCTGACTGATTTTATTAACTGATATTAACTGATGAAAATGCAGCCATTTGCAATAATATAGGAAATGGTAGATGTGATACATTGAAATACATTGAGATGCATTGTTGTGCATTCGAATCGTTGACTGCTGAATCGTGAGGCTGGTGAAGGTGCACTAGTGAGCACACAGTCATCACAGTTATGTCAGACAGGCAGCACCTCCCAGCTCCTGTTCCAGTTGTACGGTTTTTTCTTTGCTTGTGTGGAGCTGAGTGCTGATGAACTAATCTACCAGTTCCTCAGGTAATTAGCCTAATGACAAAAACAAATATAGTGAATTTATGTCTTGCTAGCAAACAGACAGAGTGTAAAACAAACACCATCTAAATGTGTATTTTTTGACGTTTTCTTTCCATCAGAGTGAAAGAAGATGACATGGAAGCAAAATTAATTAAGTACACGAAAAAACAATGTTTTTGCCTGTAGTGTCCTGCCTTAGACTGCATCATTTTGATTGTAGGCTCCTCATCTAATCACTACTCATTCTACTTCTCTTGAGTATTTAACAATTGTGTGAGTGTATTAAAATAAATTGTTAAGCTAGTCAGAGATGTGATACTATATTTAACTTTTTCTCACTTTAGCCCCTGCTCCCCAAAATGTGTGTGCACGTCCCTGCACAGGACCGTGCTGTGTTATGTAAAGCTTTTCATGGGATTAAGTTAAAAATGTATTTGACACAGATTTTTAAAGTGCCTTTAAACCAAAGTCAAATTTAAATCTATGTATGAAGAGCATGTGGTAAATCATGCATTCCCTGTAAATAGGACATTCAAATATGAAGGTATATGATACAATATTGTTCTGAGTCCTCTGAGTCCTCTTCCGTGAGGCAGCTCAGTTGCTGCCTTTTTAACCGTGTGGATCAATCAGCTAACAGCTCTCACTTGTGCTGATTGATCCTCTGTGGTGAAGGTGAAGGTGCTCTCCCAGCCCCCTCACCTCCACAATTGCACATTTAGGGGCTGTATCATTGTCAACCAACCAATGATTGTGTCAACACTTAGTTGTACAAATAGATCGGATGTATAAATGTTGCAACGGCCCATTGGCCTGTGTGCAGTTGCAGAGACACCTCCTTTTGCTGCAGTTGTTTTTCAGTGATCTTATTTTCCTCTGTGGCGAAAACAAGAAGATGGGAACCTGTTTGATTTTACTGGGTCTGCTCTCTATCTGCAGCCTCTGCTTTAGTCAAGGTAACTCATACACTACCTGACGAGACTGTGGCCACAGTTTGAATAGCCTTTTTTTACCACATATCATATGTAGTCAAATCTGTGTTTATGTGTACATTTAATTGTGTTTATGTTTGTTTTTCCCATTTCTTCAGAATGCGCTCAAGAGTTCATCGAGAATGTGGATTTCCCGGGAACAGATATAACATTTCTCTACTCTCCGGATGCAAGGCACTGTCAGCAGCTGTGCACCGAGCACCCCTCCTGTCTCTTCTTTACCTTTGTTCGACATGACTGGACCAGAGATAACAGGTATCTAACACTGACGCATCACATAACTCATGATACAATCCATTGAAGCCCTGTAACGTTTTAAAGATGAATACAGCCAAAGCAGGGTCAGATCAAGGGGTGCAGCCAGGGGGCACTGACCCCAGCTGAAGCCTGATCGACCCCTGAAGTGCCCCTCTCCTGTCAGTAATTCTCTTGGTACTCTGGCTTCCTCCCACAGTCCTAAAAACATACAGATTGGGGTTAGATTAAATTGTCCATAGGTGTGAATGTGATGCTGGTATCAGCTCCAGCTAACCCCATCCAACCCTCAACTGTATAGATAATGGATGCATGCTTCTCTCTGCAGGAACTTCTACTGCTACCTCAAGTCCACTCCCTCTCTAAAGCCCAACGTCCGGACTCCACTACAGGGTGTCACTTCGGGCTTTTCTCTCAAAAACTGCCACCCAGAGCTGCGTAAGCTCACAAACATTTTACATCATTCTAAAAAACAGTTTATATATTTGTGATGTATGGGCACGCTCTCCTTAACTCTCTTTGTCTTCTCACCTGGGCAGAACCACGTGGTCGGTCTCAGCTGTACCAGAACGTGGACTTCCTGGGGGCAGACTACAAATCGTTGTTCACATCCAGTGATGAAGAGTGTCAGAGGGTCTGCACACAGGACCCTCACTGTCGGTTTTTTACTTTTGTAAATGACGTCTTCACACCAGAGACCATAAGGTATAACTGGGTAACGTAATGTTTCATTCAATTTAAATGTTCCTACTTTAAACAGGTGCCTGATCTGGAGGCAGACTTTATGTCAGTGGTTGAGATATCCTCAGTGATGTTAGAGCGACACAATGTGGTCTTTTCTTACACTTGGGTTAGGGTTAGAGCAACAGACATTGTGCGACTTCACAGGCTGAGTGGTTTTCCCTGTGATGAGTGAATTCAGTGAATCCATCCAATGAGAAGGGAGGTGGATCTCTGGCGTCAGAATGTCGCAGGTTCTAACATTAAATGATGGTGTTTCTTTGTTCTTTCCAAGATACAAATGTCACCTTAAACACAGCTGGTCGGTGCCGAGGACTCCTGTTATAAAGAGAGAGGTTGGGGCAGTATCTGGATTCTCCCACAAACTGCAAATAACTCAATACTTTGAACCAGGTATGCACAAATGGAAGCACAACATCCTGCGGGAGGTCTTTTACAATATGTTTTCTTATTATATTACCTGTGTGTTTTACAGTTTGCCAGGGAAAGCTTCTCTTAAACACTGACATCCCAGGACACGACATTGACAAGCTGCCCGCCGCCTCTGCTGAACACTGTCAGGCTCTGTGCACTGATAATCCACGCTGTACATATTTCTCTTATACCAGGTAGTGTGAAACAAGCACTTAAATAAACTTTAACTTCTCATGTGGCAAACAGAAATACATTCAACATTAGAAAGTGTAAAGTAACTCTATATATTGTATAAATATATCACATTATTTGTTGCTCCTGGAAAAGTATCTTGACAATCCTATAGGGGGTTGAATGTTTGGTTCTCCAAATTCACCTAAATATGTTAATCTGCTTGGTTTTCTCTAAACTCTCTAAACTTATTTTTTATGCAGTCATAACTTCCAATGTTACTTGAAGGGAAATCCATCTGTAATGCGGACCAGAACCAAAGTGGGAGTCACATCTGGGATACCGGTGCACTTCTGCTGGATGGATAACAGTATGTATAACAAAACACTGAGACTGGACACAGTGTTTGTTGACCGTCACAAACCACACACACTGTTTTACAGTTGAACTGTTTTACAGACACGTTTATGAAGAAATGAATCATTCACCCATTATGAATCCAACAAATATCAATGATGAACTGAGTCTCTGACGTTTTGCAACATGTGTAGATAGGTGACACTTACATCTGGTTATTATGTAATACTTGTTAGAGTAGTATGTTTGTGCTTTGGCCAGCAGGGGGAGTCTGACCCTGTCCCTCTCTGCTGACAGGTTGGCTTCAAGTGTCTCATGAAGGAGTCAGTTTCCAAGGTTCTGACCTTCGCTTTGAGTCGATGGATGATCCAGACACGTGTCAGAGGACCTGTACTATAGATCCTCTTTGCCAGTTCTACACCTACTTCAATGAATCCTACTCCAACTCTGCTTTCAGGTACAGTGTTCATTCATGTCAACAAAATCATGAACCAGGAATTCAGTTCACAATGAGAAATCATGTAACATTTACCTTGAACCTCACTAGGAAGGACCAGGCCCCAACAATATGTGATTGAAAGGTTTGAATGGAAATTGATAAATTGGATGTTGAGGAAATAATGAATGGATATTGAGCGAAGGGGTTGAGGTGAAGATAAGAGATGAGGGAGGAAGGAAAGAGAGGATGAAGGGATGAGGGAAGGAAGATGAAGGGATGTGTGGAAGGATGTATGAAGGGATGGGAAGATAAACAGAGCATGATGGGTTGATCAAGTGAATTTAATTTTGACAGGTGATTGCAGGTGTGGTTGAGGTGTGGCCCTGCTCCTAAGTAGACTTGTTAACTTCCTAACAGATCAACTATCTAGTGTTGTCTACATGGTGTTTAATCTTGTTTTTTGATTTTGTGTCCCAGGGGCCGCTGTTATCTCAAACGTGTCATCACAGCACCTGCTCCTCCCAGAGTTAATAAATTGAATAATGTCGTGTCCGGATTCTCCCAGAAGAGCTTTTTGTAGACACACACACACACACACACACACACACACACACACACACACACACACACACACACACACACACACACACACACACACACACACACACACACACACACACACACACTTTCCTTATCCTCATTCAGACTGCAACATCACATCTGACTTCACACCCACATTTCATGCCTCTCTCTGGACTGTTGGTTCATCCTCACATGATCAGTTGTTTGCCATTTAAAACACAGATGATTGTTTTTGTGTTGTAACTTGAAAAATAAAACTGACAATGAAATAAGTTTTCATCCTGCTTCATTTATTTGAAAGTCAGTATTCACAGAGCTCTACTTCTTATTGCAGAGAGATAAAGTATCAGTGAGATGAGCAATGATATTAAAATGTGTCTCTGCAACAAGATATTCAAATACAACCATTCAATGATATTGTAAGATACCTAACATTTCTGCATTTAGTTATTAGCTCTAATAAATGTTGCAAATGCCTGACAAATTTTCGCTTTGCGGAAATTTGTATTAATATTTTTGTAATTTCTGGCACAAGGCTATGAAACCTATCATTGTTAGCATCTTTGACTCCTAACCCTAGAATATATAATAAAAATAACTCTGTTAGCTATATTCCCTCTAGAACACTGAGATCATCTGCAGCAAGTCTATTAGAGGTTCCCAACAACAGCTGAAAGAAAATAGGAGACACAGCTTTTGTAAATTATCCTCCCAAGTTGTGGAACAGACTACTGATAGACATCAGAGAAGCAAGTTCAGTAAAAGTCTTTAAAAAAAAGTATTTTAAATGTAATTTTACCATGTTCTTATGTTTCCTAAAAACATAGCTCGTGATTCATTCATACATCTCTGTGTGTGCAAGTCTGCAGGATATGATCTTCTCTCTGACACCTATTCAATGACATTCAATTTTCAAATTCTATTCAGAGGTTGAAGAGAACAAAATGCAATCAGTTTGATCTTTGGATCCACTGTTTTTAGTTTAGATAATTCGGTGTCCCTGCATTTTGTCCTTTTGTTACGTGCTTTAGTTGTTTCCTCCTCCTTTTCCTCACTCTCTCTCTCCTCTCAGCTGAGTGTGATGAGTGTGATTATGTGGAGGGGTATTTAAGGAAAGCTGGAGAGTCTCTCTGCCATCTGAGTGGCAGCAGCACTCGTGGAAGTGTTTATTGTGTGTTCCTTTTGAGTTGAGTTGGGGGGGGTCTGATAGTCTTGTTTTTGTTTCATTCATATATTGTTGCTGAGGTAGATGAGGAAGTATCTGGATCTGATGGCCCATTGCGTGGTTGGTCCAGACTGTCCAATTTTTCTGTTCTTTTTCGGCCAGGCCTCCACGCTCCCACAGATTAAATTAACTTTAACATTGGTTTCTTCTTTGTTTTGTTAATACGCTCGTTTCAATGACCGTCATTAACACAAATCAACAACAAGAAGCCTTGAAAACAGCCCAAACCATGGGATTTATTAACACCAAACTACACAATAAACAGACCGTGCAAAACCAGCAGACCACATGCTGGAAGCCACCTCTTCTGATTTGGGAGGAGCAGCCACACCCTGCATGGACTCACCAGCTGACAACAATCCCAACCCAACCAACTCAGAGGAGCTGGGTTTGGTTTCAGCCGTCCCGATGGTGACAGAGTGTCTGACGGATTGGTTACAAAGTATCCTCAGGTGTCTTTGGCTTGTGCTGTGACCCAGGCCATGTTTAAGCATTGTGCTTTGAGTAATCATATAATGATTTTGTACAGTTTTATGGATACAGAGGAGTTAGATGTGCCTACTTCTCCTCAGTTTGTCAACCTGTTGTCTGCTGTGGTAGAGGGTAGTGCGGTGGTTGAAGTTGAAGCCCTGGTAGAACACATCTATGGCACAAGAGCAGCTGGCAGACACTGTGGCATCCAGCACCGCAGCTTTCAGCCCAGTTATTGCCTTTGTTGAGCTGTCAGGTGAAAGTTATGGAAATTAAAGGGTTAATTTAGCTTGACCCCGTTTTAGCTCACTTGCATGATGTCACATAGGTCGGTGTTTGCTGACGTGCCTTCACGCACAAACATCATACAGAATGATATAGATGTAGGTGAGATGGCACGTGCACACATCAAAGGGGGCTTGAGCCCCTGCCCTTTTTTTTCATTCTCCCTTTTTTGGGGGTGCTTTTTTTTAATAAATGAAAATTATACTGCTGTGCACTGCTTCTCTGTCAAACAAATATATTGATTGAATTAACAATCAATATCAGTTTGGGAGATTGTCCCTGCCCTCCCTCCCTCCACGTCTCCTGCACAGTGCTGAGCACTAGAGCTGCGGACATTTCTTGATTCTTAGATGCATCGCGACGTGGACAACTTTTCATCGATACAAAGACAGAACATAATCGATTCATGTTGTTTTTAGCGATGTCCCACCACTGAATAATTAGAACACCACTTCTTCCGGACCAGGACAGACGCACATTAAAGGTCCGGTCCTCCTGAGTCTTTGTCGGAGTCTGCTTCCTCCTCACTCTTCCTCTTACCTGAGCTCACTTTACACTTTAACAATAAACACCATCACTGATCACAAGTTATTGGGACACATACAGGACTGACGTTTACTTTGTGTTTGTTTGATTCGCTCTAGACTTTATGAGACACATGTTTAAACCTGCTACACAACACGAGATTTACCATGACGCACAAAGACAGGACATCAGGGTTAAGATGCAACGTGGTGTTTTAACTTCACTGTTGCAGAAGAAGCAACGCATCGCTTATCCAGGAGCATAAATATGACTTCAGCAGCTTTTTATAAAGATCAGTTCTAAATGTGTTTTACACTCTGTCCGTTTGTTAACAAGACACAAGTAAACTATATATGTTTTTTGTCTTTAGGCTAATTAGCTGTAAACCTGAGGAACTGGTAGATTAGTTCATCAGCACTCAGCTCCACACAAGCAAAGAAAAAACAGTCCAACTGGAACAGGAGCTGGGAGGTGCTGCCTGTCTGACATGACTGTGATGACTGTGTGCTCACTAGTGGACCTTCACCAGCCTTATGATTCCATTACGATTCAGCAGTCAACGATTTGAATGCACAACAATGCATCTTGATGCATTTCAATGTATCACATCTACAATTTCCTATATTACTGCACATGTAATTAAAAACTTAAATGTAATACTGAGCATCCAAGCTTTTCAATTTCAAATGTCATTGGTTCACCTGCATTAGCATAGATGTTAATTGGATATTATAGGTTTGTCACTTTCGTGACTGCAAACGATAGCATTTGTTTATTTAAGATCTCAACAATCTTATTACAATGACATCCCCGGCAAAACTGTCTTGTCTGTTGACATCGACGACTACTGATGACATGTTGGGTTTTTGCGACGACTAATTATGATGTAACAGCTTCTTGAAGTGCTGTCCCAATTCTTGGGGCTAAGATTTCAACCACTACCCCTTGTGACTCCGTTTCAAGGGGCAAGATAACCCTAGAAAACAAGGGGTAGTGGTAGGGCCAAGGGGCGAATGGGATTGGGCCTTAGTCCCTTGTACTGGTCAACCATGAAAACATCTGGATCCTACATTTCCCATCATTCAACCCCAATTACATCACTTGTTTACATCTTTCAAATTCAAAACCCTCACTTTATAAAGCAGGTTTTCTGTTCTCGTCCAGAAAAAGCACAAGCTGAGATAACCTCAGTGACGTTAAAGCGACAGAATGTGTTCTTTTCTTACACTTGGGTTAGGGTTAGAGCAACAGACATTGTGCGACTTCACAGGCTGAGTAGTTTCCCTCGTGATGAGTGACTTCAGTGAATCCATCCATTGAGAAAGGAGGAGGATCTCTGGCGTCAGGAGGGTTGAGTGACGTCGCAGGTTCTAACATTAAATTATTACATCTTTGTTCTTTCCCAGATACAAATGTCACCTTAAACACAGCTGGTCGGTACCGAGGACTCCTGTTATAAAGAGAGAGGTTGGGGCAGTATCTGGATTCTCCCACAAACTGCAAATACCTCAATACTTTGAACCAGGTATGCACAGGTGGAAGCACAACATCCTGCGGGAGGTCTTTTACAATATGTTTTCTTATTATATTACCTGTGTGTTTTACAGTTTACCAGGGAAAGCTTCTCTTAAACACTGACATCCCAGGACACGACATTGACAAGCTGCCCGCCGCCTCTGCTGAACACTGTCAGGCTCTGTGCACTGATAAACCACACTGTACATATTTCTCTTATACCAGGTAGTGTGAAAAAAGCACTTAAATAAACTTTAACTTCAAATTCAGCTAAATATGTTAATCTGCTTGGTTTTCTCTAAACTCAGACATATTTCTATTGATTATTTTTGCAGTGATAACTTCCGATGTAACTTGAAGGGAAATCGATCTGAATTGTGTTTTTACAGGGAAGCTGTGAACAAACAGGAGTATCATATTAATTTATTCAAAAAAAGCAACCCAGAAAAAGGGTAATTTCACTGGAGGAAGCCCCCTTTGATGTCTGTGTGCACGTGCCAGCTGCGGGGGAATGCGCCTCAGTCCAGTGGCGCTGCTAAGGGGGGGCCAGGCGGTGCCAACCTTGATGAAGTAAAGGCTATAATCAGAGTTTCACCTTTTAAGCCTTAGGTGCAGCACAACAGTCTAAACTGAATAAAAGACAAATCAGTGTGGAGAGCACTGACCACTGTCATACACTTACTGTTGTAGTCTGATTTATGAATTGAAAACCTTATTTTGTAAATTACAGAACACCTTTAATAACAGAAACAGTCTTTTTAAAGCACTTTCTAAATAAAAACAGAGTTCATGTTTGTCTGACTGAATTTATTAACTGATATTAACTGATGAAAATGCAGCCATGTGCAGTAATATAGGAAATTGTAGATGTGATACATTGAAATGCATCGAGATGCATTGTTGTGCATTCAAATCGTTGACTGCTGAATCGTGAGGCTGGTGAAGGTGCACTAGTGAGCACACAGTCATCACAGTCATGTCAGACAGGCAGCACCAGTAGTGCTGTTTTTTCTTTGGTTGTGTGGAGCTGAGTGCTGATGAACTAATCTACCAGTTCCTCAGCTAATTAGCCTAAAGACAAAATCATATATAATGAACTTGTGTCTTGCTATCAAACAGACAGAGGGTAAAACAAACACCAACTAAATGTTTATTTTGTCACGTTTTCTCACTTTAGCCCCTGCTCCCCAAAATGTGTGTGCACGTCCCTGCACAGGACCGTGCTGTGTTATGTAAAGCTTTTCATGGGATTAACTTAAAAATTGATTTGACACAGATTTTTAAAGTGCCTTTAAACCAAAGTCACATTTAAATCAATGTATGAAGAGCATGTGGTAAATCATGCATTCCCTGTAAATAGGACATTAAAATATGAAGGTATATGATACAATATTGTGCATGAGTTTTTTATTTCAGTTTTTCTTGGTTATTGCACATTAAGGGGCTGTATCATTGTCAACCAACCAATGATTGTGTCAACACTTAGTTGTACAAATAAATCGGATGTATAAATGTTGCAACGGCCCCTTGGCCTGTGTGCAGTTGCAGAGACACCTCCTTTTACTGCAGTTGCTTTTCAGTGATCTTATTTTCCTCTGTGGTGAAAACAAGAAGATGGGATCCTGTTTGATTTTATTGGGTCTGCTCTCTATCTGCAGCCTCCGTTAGTCAAGGTAACACATACACTACTTGACGAGACTGTGGCCACAGTTTTGACAGCCTTTTTTTTTACCACATATGTAGTCAAATCTGTTTAATCTGTGTTTATGTGTACATTTAATTGTGTTTGTTTGTTTTTCCCATTTCTTCATAATACGCTCAAGAGTTAATCGAGAATGTGGATTTCTCGGGATCAGATATAACATTTCTCTACTCTCCGGATCCAAGGCACTGTCAGCAGCTGTGACATATTTCTATTGACTATTTTTTTTTATGCAGTGATAACTTCCAATGTTACTTGAAGGGAAATCCATCTTTAATGGGGACCAGAGCCAAAGTGGGAGTCACATATGGGATACCGGTGCACTTCTGCCAGATGGATAACAGTATGTATAACAAAACACTGAGACTGGACACAGTGTTTGTTGACCATCACAAACCACACACACTGGCTCTGAACTGTTTTATACACACGTTTATGAAGAAATGAATCATTCACCCATTATAAATCCAACAAATATCAATGATGAACTGAGTCTGTGACGTTTTGCAACCTGTGTAGATAGGTGACACTTACATCTCGTTATTATGTAATACTTGTTAGAGTAGTATGTTTGTGCTTTGGCCAGCAGGGGGAGTCTGACCCTGTCCCTCTCTGCTGACAGGTTGGCTTCAAGTGTCTCATGAAGGAGTCAGTTTCCAAGGTTCTGACCTTCGCTTTGAGTCGATGGATGATCCAGACACGTGTCAGAGGACCTGTACTACAGATCCTCTTTGCCAGTTCTACACCTACTTCAATGAATCCTACTCCAACTCTGCTTTCAGGTACAGTGTTCATTCATGTCAACAAAATCATGAACCAGGAATTCAGTTCACACTGAGAAATCATGTAACATTTACCTTGAACTTCACTAGGAAGGACCAGGCCCCAACAATATGTGATTGAAAGGTTTGAATGGAAATTTATGTATTGGATGTTGAGGAAAAATGAATGGACATTGATGGAAGGGGTTGAAGTGAAGATGGGAGATGAGGGAGGAAGGAAAGAGAGGATGAAGGGATGAGGGAAGGGAAGAAAAACAGAGCATGATGGGTTGATCAGGTAAATTTAGTCTTGACAGGTGATCGCAGATACACACACACACACACACACACACACACACACACGTATATGGCACCGTGGCAAGCAACAAATCGCAAATGTTCTCATTTCGCTCCATGTGACTCTGCCTCTGAGCAGTGTTTCCTCCAAGCTCACTCTGTGACATAGTGCTTCTTCAATAATATACATGAAATGCAGTGACAGGGTACAACATCCATGAATAAACAAGCCGTAAAGTGAATGAAACAGTAAAATCATGGTATGCATTGATTCTAATCTGGACTCTGAAACAATCAATAGATGTGCAAGGAGAACTTTTGCTTGGGATTAGCTTTAAAACTGATTTTATACAGATTTTTCAAGTGCCTTTGAGCCAAAGTCTAATAGTATAAAAAGTTGCAACTTTTACTGCAGCTGCGTTTCAGTGATCTTATTTTCCTCTGTGGCGAAAACAAGATGTGAACCTGTTTGATTTTATTGGCTCTGCTCTCTTTCTGCAGCCTCTGCTTTAGTCAAGGTAACACATACACTACTTGACGAGACTGTGGCCACAGTTTTAATAGCCTTTTTCTTTTACCACATATGTAGTCAAATCTGTTTAATCTGTGTTTATATGCACATGTAATTGCGTTTGTTTGTTTTTCCAATTTCTTCAGAATGCGCTCAAGAGTTAATCGAGAATGTGGATTTCCCGGGATCAGATATAACATTTCTCTACTCTCCGGATGCAAGGCACTGTCAGCAGCTGTGCACCGAGCACCCCTCCTGTCTCTTCTTTACCTTTGTTCGACATGACTGGACCAGAGATAACAGGTATCTAACACTGACGCATCACATAACTCATGATACAATCCATTGAAGCCCTGTAATGTTTTAAAGATGAATACAGCCAAAGCAGGGTCAGATCAAGGGGTGCAGCCAGGGGGGCACTGACCCCAGCGGAAATCTGATCGACCCCTGAAATGCCCCTCTCCTGTCAGTATTTTTCTCATAAACAAACTACAAATAATAATAACAATAAATATGCCAATTTATTAAAAATAATTTTTATTTTCTAATCTTTTTTTAATAAACAGTGTATTTGAAGACATCATATATTCAATGACATGTGGCTTTCCTCAAAGCTGTAGAGCTAACAGTAAACAAGGAATGACTTAAATGTGCACCTTACTGAATCAGGAATTGTGCATGGATGTTGGACTTTAGCCCCTCTGTGTAAATTGTGGCCCCTTTATCGCCCCTGATTTTCAAAAATCCTACGTCAGCCACTGAGACCAATCGTGACCAATTCTCAATGATTTCATTACATCGTTTTTTCATATATTTGTTATCAAGCTCTGTCAAACACCAGAACATGTCACACCCATAAAAAATTTTGATAAGTAAATTGCTTCTCCTCATGTCCTAGTCAGTTTTCTCTGAGTACTCTGGCTTCCTCCCACAGTCCAAAAAACATACAGATTGGGGTTAGATTAAATTGTCCATAGGTGTGAATGTGATGCTGGCATCAGCTCCAGCTAACCCCATCCAACCCTCAACGTTATAGGTAATGGATGCATGCTTCTCTCTGCAGGAACTTCTACTGCTACATCAAGTCCACTCCCTCTCTAAAGCCCACCGTCCAGACTCCACTACAGGGTGTCACTTCGGGCTTTTCTCTCAAAAATTGCACCTCAGAGCTTGGTAAGCTCACAAACATTTTAAATCATCCCTAAAAACTATTTATTTATTTGTGATGTATGGGCACGCTCTCCTTAACTCTCTTTGTCTTCTCACCTGGGCAGAACAACCTAGTCGGTCTCAGCTGTACCACAACGTGGACTTCCTGGGGGCAAACTACAAATCGTTGTTCACGTCCAGTGATGAAGAGTGTCAGAGGGTCTGCACACAGGACCCTCACTGTCGGTTTTTTACTTTTGTAAATGGCGTCTTCACACCAGAGACCATAAGGTATAACTGGGTAACGTAATGTTTCATTGAATTTAAATGTTCCTCCTTTGAAGGCAGAGTTTATGTCATTGGTTGAGATAAACCTCAGTGTATGGATGTAGAGGGAGGACACTAACCTTTTTGGGCATGTGTGAGTGAGGGTTATGATATGCTACATATCGTTTGGTCTCCTTCTAATTGCGTCATATCAGCTTTACCCGTCCCTGCTACAATGTCCAGAGCAAACAACATTTAATGAAGCAAAATCCTTTCTCAGTCTGTATTGGTCACTCGTAATGGTCACAAGTAGTCTTTGCTTTTTGGTGCTTGACGTGAATAAAAATTTATCACATGACCTCATCCATTATTTTGCGTCTCAGTCACGTCAGGTAGATTTTCTTTGGCAATGGTGGTGAAGACAAAAACTCCCATGATCCTATGCTGCTTCACAGAGTCATCAAACAAGATCTTTTGTTTTTGTTTTGATTGAGAGACCCCTAGTGGCCGAAGTTACATGTTGTCCGTTTAAAGGGGACATAGCATGCCCATTTTACCACAAGTTGATATGGTTCCTTGGGGTCTTAATGAAATGTCTGTAACATACTTTGGTCAAACTACCACAAGGATCATATAAAACAGCACCCTTTTTACCCTGTATAAAACAGCCCTCCACAGAGTGACCTGTTTTGAGTGCCTGGTCCTTTAAATGCTAATGAGCCAGCTCCCCCCTCCCCCCTCTCCCCCCATGATTTTAAACGATATAAATTACATATTTTATATGATATAAATTATCAAATATGCATCCCATACTTTGTATTCCCCTTCTGTTGTCCTGGAGTTTTAATTTTCCCAATCACATAATTAAATGTCCCCCTCTGCCCATCCACTACAAGCACACAAGCAGACAGACAGAGAGAGAAAGAGAGGGGTGGGGGGGGGCTATGAAGACCATCATTTACCCCCGAACCCCGACATTCAACGGGTACAACAACAAGCGGAGAAAGCAGAATCGCGGGCTGACCTTATATGTACAGTCTATGGGGCTGACCAGCGGAGAAATGCACGTCCCGTGTGAACAGCCAGGCGGCTGCGTGCTGGAGAACGGCGCTGCGCTGCCTCGCAGCGGCACTTCCGCGTCCGGTGTAAACCCGGCGTAACTACTGTAACCCGTCGTACAGTAGTGCTGAACACTGTGGAAGTCTTCCACACTGCTGGCTGTGTGGAAGACTTCCGCAGTGTTACAGTAGTGCTGAAGACCATGTAGGGAGACTTCCAGTTCCTTGTTACGACACAAAACCCAGGAAGCTCAATCGAGTCGCTCAAGCATGACGTTTCTGACTTAGAGGAACCATAACAAAACGCGCGAGTGTTTTTTTCCCCGAGTTTTTGGGTTGGTAGACATGCCAGATACCCACATTAACGTGTAGAAGCACTAACAAAGTGGAATTTGCATGCTATGTCCCCTTTAAAGAAGCAGACTTTTAGGCCCAATCCCATTTCGCCCCTTAGCCCTTCCCCTTCCTGTTGGGCATTCACGTGTAGGGGTATGCTGTCCCCAGTGTTGTGCATGAACGCGTTCAAAAGAACGCGTTCATTGAACACGTTCATTTTTATGAGAACGATGAACTGAACGCAACTTAATGACAAATAATGAATTTGAACGGTGAACACGTTCATATTATCTGAGGTCTAGCTAAAACGTTACGGTATGTTTTCCTTCTCCTGAGGAGAGACGCTGTCTAAATCGAAATGCTTGCACCATGTCGTTGCTCAGTGCCCGTAAAATGTCTGCGATGTAGCCTAACCTAAACCAACTAACTCGACTTCGCACTACGTTACCCATGATTCATCGCACACACATGTAGTCCAAACAAGCAACGTATTCTAAGACAACAGATCTCGGTCTCATATAAAAATGGCAAGTGAAAGCAGAGACGCAGACTCAGTGACTACATCCGATGCACCTTATTATTATTTGCGGGATTTTTACACACTGTCTGATAAAGATTCCGACAGTAAAAATCTCACCTTTCTGTGCAAATTGTGTCCTCCTGCGCTGAAAAAGCAAGTCCGGACGTCAGCCTCATCCGCATCTAATTTAAAACGGCATGTGGAGCTGAAGCATCCAGCTAGCCTAAAAAGTTATCTCCAAGTAATTGAAAGTCAAAAAAAGACCAAGACCCCCTGCCAACAGCCCCAAATGGCCCAAACCACATTGTCTGCAGCCTTCAAGGGTATGATTTCCCAGCAACAGGTAGACAAACTCGTAATTGATTACATTTTTGGAGATTTACAGCCTCTGAGTAAAGTGGAAAAGCCCTCCTTCATCAGACTAGTGAATGGTTTGCAACCAGGCAGACAAACCCCCCAAAAAACTTTTTGTCCTCTGTCCACACATTTATTTTATGAATTTAAATGATAGAATTTAAGGTCTAGCCTAATAATTGGTTTCATAGCAAGGCATAGCACTATGATTTGTTGTGCCTTTTGTGTGCAGGGTATGAATAAATAAAAAGGCAAAATTAGCAATAATTAAAACAAATAAAAAAACACATTTATTTTAGGAATTGATACATATGAAGTACAGTTTAAGGCAAGGGGTAGTGATGGATAAAGTTTTCTTTAAAAAACAAGTTAAGTCTTTCATTCTCACTTTCCACCTTAAAACTATGAAATGAACTGAACTATGAACTAGTTCAGAATTTAAATGGTGAACTATGAACGTGAACTATTCATGTTTACTTGTATGAACTGAACTTTGAACTAGTTCATGAGAGGTGTGAACTTGCACAACACTGGCTGTCCCAATACCTGTTGGGGCTAAGGGGTAGGGCTAAGGGGTAGGGCTTTATAGCCATCGAAACAGAGATTTTTCAGACCCTCTCTTCGAACCTAGGGGTACCCAGAAGGCCTTGTGAATCACGGGCAAGCTTGGAGAGAAACCCACAAATGTAGTATTTTCTCCATTAATAAGGACCTTTGTTGTTGTTTTGATTGAGAGACCCCTAGTGGCAGAAGTAACATGTTCTCTGTTTAAAGCAGCAGTCTCTTAGTCCCTTGCTTGTCAACCATGAAAACATCTGGATCCTACATTTCCCATCATTCAACCTCAATAACATCACTTGTTTAAATCGTTCAAAATAAACCCTCAATTTATAAAGGTGAAAATAGGGTTAGAGCAACAGACATTGTGCGACTTCACAGACTGAGTAGTTTCCCTTGTGCTGAGTGACTTCATTGAATCCATCCAATGAGAAGGGAGGATCTCTGGCGTCAGGAGGGTTGAGTGACATCGCAGGTTCTAACATTAAATGATGGTGTTGTTTCTTTGTTCTTTCCCAGATACAAATGTCACCTTAAACACAACTGGTCGGTACCGAGGACTCCTGTTATAAAGAGAAAGGTTGGAGCAGTATCTGGATTCTCCCACAAACTGCAAATACCTCAATACTTTGGACCAGGTATGCACAGGTGGAAGCACAACATCCTGCGGGAGGTCTTTTACAATATGTTTTCTTGTTATATTACCTGTGTGTTTTACAGTTTGCCAGGGTGAGCTTCTCTTAAACACTGACATCCCAGGACACGACATTGACAAGCTGCCCGCCGCCTCTGCTGAACACTGTCAGGCTCTGTGCACTGATAAACCACACTGTACATATTTCTCTTATACCAGGTAGTGTGAAACAAGCACTTCAATAAACTTTAACTTCTCATGTGGCAAACAGAAAAACCTTCAACATTAGAAAGTGTAAAGTAACTGTATATGTTGTGTGTATATATATCACCTTATTTGTTGTTCCTGGGACAGTTTCTTGACGGTCCTATAGTGGGTTGAACATATGGTTCTGCAAATTCAGCTAAATATGTTAATCTGCTTGACTTTCTCTAAACTCAGACATATTTCTATTGATTATTTTTTTATGCAGTGATAACTTCCAATGTTACTTGAAGGGAAATCCATCTTTAATGGGGACCACAGCCAAAGTGGGAGTCACATCTGGGATACCGGTGCACTTCTGCCAGATGAATGACAGTATGTATAACAAAACACTGAGACTGGACACAGTGTTTGTTGACCGTCACAAACCACACACACTGACTCTGAACTGTTTTACACACACGTCTATGAAGAAATGTATCATTCACTCATTATAAATCCAACAAATATCAATGATGAACTGAGTCTCTGACGTTTTGCAACATGTGTAGATAGGTGACACTTACATCTGGTTATTATGTAATACTTGTTAGAGTAGTATGTCTGTGCTTTGGCCAGCAGGGGGAGTCTGACCCTGTCCCTCTCTGCTGACAGGTTGGCTTCAAGTGTCTCATGAAGGAGTCAGTTTCCAAGGTTCTGACCTTCGCTTTGAGTCGATGGATGATCCAGACACGTGTCAGAAGACCTGTAGTACAGATCCTCTTTGCCAGTTCTACACCTACTTCAATGAATCCTACTCCAACTCTGATTTCAGGTACAGTGTTCATTCATGTCAACAAAATCATGAACCAGGAATTCAGTTCACACAGAGAAATCATGTAACATTTACTTAGCTATTCACAAGGAAGGACCAGGCCCCAACAATATGTGATTGAAAGGTTTGAATGGAAATTGATGAATTGGATGTTGAGGAAATAATGAATGGACATTGAGGGAAGGGGTTGAGGTGAAGATAGGAGATGAGGGAGGAAGGAAAGAGAGGATGAAGGGATGAGGGAAGGAAGATGAAGGGATGAGGGAAGGAAGATGAAGGGAAGGGAAGATAAACAGAGCATGATGGGTTGATCAAGTATATTTAGTTTTGACAGGTGATTGCAGGTGTGGTTGAGGTGTGGCCCTGCTCCTAAGTAGACTTGTTAACTTCCTAACAGATCAACTATCTAGTGTTGTCTACATGGTGTTTAATCTTGTTCGTTGATTTTGTGT